>NC_072433.2:73456287-73759318 GCF_028878055.3 Symphalangus syndactylus
CTGAAAGTGGGAAGGACTCATATGACTTTCTAGCTGGACCCCACTAAGCTTAAAAGCTGGTGGGGCAGGATGATTGCTATGGTTTGGATGTTTGTCCTCTCCAAATTTCATTTTGAAATATGATCTCTAATGTGGCAACACTGGCAGATGGGGTATGATGGGAGGTGTTTGGGTCATGGAGACAGATCCCTCATGAATAGATTAATGGCCTCCCTAAGGGGTGAGTGAGTTCTTATTCTTTTAGTTCCTGCAAGAGCTGATTGTTGGGAAAAAAAAAAAGGTTGGCACCTCCCCCTCCCACCTCTAGTTTTCTTGCCACATGATATCTTTGCATAGGACAGCTCCCCTACTGCTTTCTGTTTTGAGTTGTTGCACCCTGAAGCCCTCAACAGATGCAGATGCCCAACCTTGAACTTTCCAGCCACCAGAAGCTAAATCTCTTTCCTTTGTAAACGACCTAGTCTCAATTATTCTATTATAGGGACACTAAAGGAACTAAGACAGTGATGCATGTCAAAGGCCAAACTGACGCTTTGTAAGTGATCGTAGGCAAATTGCTTAACTTCTAATATGTATTTTCCTAATGCATAAATACAAATAAAAATTAATATGATTTTTGAAATGATAATATAACTAAGAAATATCTTTACTATATGACATACTAAGTAAGTATTAGCTTACCCTCCAATATACCAACCCAATAAAACAGCTTTAAGAAAAATTCTAGTACCAAGCAGAAATCTTTGATGTTTCCTACTTTCAACTCTCACTCAATTCCATCTCTAAAATACAAGTAACTAACTGATCATCTGCCTTCCTCTGTCTCTTTCCTCCACTCAAGTCTCTAAATACAGTGATATTCATAAATGTAAATTAAATTTTGTCAGTACCCTGTAAGAGTTCTTCAATGACTTTTGCTTGTACTTGATGTTTTAACATGGCCTTCAAGACCCTACTGATCTAGCTCTGTTATGTTCCATAGCCTCACCTCATTCCTCTTCCTTCCACCTATTGTTCTCCAGTATCACTGGTCTTTACACTTTTCAAATATACAGATTTTGTGACCTATGAGCTTACTTTATACGATATGCATTATTTTATATTTGTTAAGGTATATTTTGTTCCCCAGAATATGATCCATCTTGATGAATGTTTGATGTGAGCTTGACAACAATGTGTATTTTGATGTCGTTGGATGAAGTGTTTTATTTAATTCTACTGAATATCCAGTTGATTGGTGATTTTGTTCAATTCAACTATTTATTTACTGATTTTTCCCCCTGTGGTAGCTGTCAATTATTATTTTTTTTGAGACGGAGTCTCGCTCTGTCGCTGTCAATTATTGATAGGGGGTTTTGGGGTCTCCAACTTTACTGGTGCATTTGTTCATTTCTTCTTGCATTTTAATATATTTTTGCCAAAATATTTTGACACTTTCATTAGGCACATACTCATTAAAGATTATTTTGTCTTCTTATGGAATTGACTTCATTATCATTATGTAATGACCCACTTTATTGTTGATAATTTTCATGCTCTGAAGTCTATTTTTTCTAAAATTAATATAGCTATTTCAGCTTTTTTTGGGGGGGGGATTGGTGGGGGACAGAGTCTTGCTCTGTCACCCAGGCTCGAATGCAGTGGCATGATCTCGGCTCACTGCAAGCTCTGCCTCCTGGGTTCATGCCATTCTCCTGCCTCAGCCTCCCAAGTAGCTGGGACTACAGGCGCCCACCACCATGCCTGGCTAATTTTTTTGTATTTTTAGTAGGGTTGGGGTTTCACCATGTTAGCCAGGATGGTCTCTATCTCCTGACCTGGTGATCCACTCTCCTCAGCCTCGGCCTCTCAAAGTGCTGAGATTACAGGCGTGAGCCACCATGCCCAGCCTTATTTCAGCTGTTTCATTTCATGCAGTGTTAGCATGATATGTCTGTCTCTATCCCATTGATTTTAATATATCCATATCTTAATATTAAAATAGGCTTCTTGTGGAAAACATATAGTTGGGTCTTGGTGTTTTATCTACTTTGAATGTCTCCATCTTTCATAGGTATATTTAGACTATTGATGTTAAAGGGGTTATTCATATATTTAGATTAATACCTACTGCATTTATTATTTTCATCTCTTTGTTGTCGTTATCTCATTTATTCTTTTTTGGAGACAGTCTCATTTTGTCACACAGGCTGGAGTGCAGTGGTGCAATATGGGTTCACTGCAACCTCTGTCTCCTGGGTTGAAACAGTTCTTGGGTCTCAGCCTCCCTCCCATGTTGTTGTTTTATTTAATATCCTATTCTTTTGTTGCCTTCTTTGGATTTAATTGAGTATTTTATATGATTTGAAATTTTCTTCTCTCTTAAGATATCAATTATAATTCTTTATAATATTTTATGGGTTGATCTTAGGCTTGTTTTATATATACATTCTATATATATATTCTCTATATTCTCTCTATATATTATATATATATTCTCTATATATTTCTATATATATTCTATTTATATTCTATATATATTCTATGTATATATTCTATATATATTTCTATGTATACTATATATTTCTATATATATTCTATATATATTTCTATGTATATTTCTATATATATATATTCTATATATATATATATATATGTATTTACAACTAATCCAAGTTAACCTTTAAATAACACTATAATATGCCATGGGTAGGGCCAATACCTAATAACAGAATATTCTCAATTCCCCTTTTCCAATTCCTATAACATTGCTACGATTTATTTCACTTATCCATAAGTTTTAATCACTGAATACATTGTTGCTATTATTATTTTGAATATTTTCCTATATCAATTAAGAATAGGAAAAATAAAATATTGTATTTTACTGTTATTTATTTCCTGTTTGTCACTCTTCTTTTAATTAGGCATATCTATCTCATCTGCTCACTTTCTGAATAACTTCTTTTAAAATGTCTGGCAAAACAAGTCTACTGGCAATGAAGTCTCTCAGTTTTTGTTTGTTTGAGCAAGTCTGTATTTTCCCCACATTTTTGAAAGACAATTTCTCTGTATAAAGATATCTAGATTAATATTTTTCTCTTTCAAAACTTCAAGTATTTCATTCTACTGTCTCTTGCTTACATGGTTCCTAAAGAGAAATCTGATGTCATTCTAATCGTTGCTTCTCTACAGATATGGTTTTCCCTGATTTAATATTTTCCCCTCTCATTTTTTTCAGGATTTTCTCTTTGATTTTCTGCAGTTTGAGTGTAATATGTTTAGTCATAAACTTTAAAATTTTTATCTTTTGTCTGCTGTTTTGTGTCTATCATTAATGCTGGAAAATCGTCAGACATTAGTATTGCAAACACTTTTTCTTTCTCTCTTCTCCTTCTATAATCCCATTCCAACAATTTGTCAATGAGTTTTCATTTGCTTTACCCTGTTACTGGTTCCCAGGGTGGTTTCTGCTCTTGGGCTCCTGCTCCAGAAAGTTGGGATTCTCTGTCTCCTCCAGTTTAACTCTCAAATTTTGGAATACCAGTTGGTCTGACCATCATAATTCTCTGGTTGACATAAGAAGAGGTGTTAATTTTCAGTTTGTTCAGATTTTTTCTTACCACAAAATGGGAATGATGACTTCCAAGCTTCCTACATGACAGACTGGAAACCGGAAGTCTACAACTGTTTTTTCAACTGTGTGTTGTTTTTAGATATGGTTTGGCTCTGTGCCCCCACCCAAATTTTATCTCAAATTGTAATCCCCACATGTAGAGTGAGGGAGGTGATAGGATCATGGGGTGAGTTTCCCCCATGCTGTTCTTGTGATAGTAAATGAGTTGCCACAAGATCTGATGGTTTTATAAGTGTTTGACAGTTTCCTCCTACACATTCTCTTCTCTTCCTGCTGCCTTGTGAAGAAGGTGCCTGCTTCTCCTTCACTTTCCACCATGATTTTAAGTTTCCTGAGGCCTCCTCAGCCATGGGGAACAGTGAGTCAATTAAACCTCTATCCTTTATAAATTACCCAGTCTTGGGTATTTCATTATAGCAGTGTGAAAACAGACTAATACCTTTGTGTTAACTTTTTGGTATATTAGTTATTAGACTCCAAGCATAATAAAATAAATGAGTAGATTTACCTTGTTCTGTGTATTCTCTCCAGTGCTCGGGAAATGCTCAGTATGTTTTTGTTAATGAACGAATCAATGATACTTTAATTATGGAAGATTTTCGATTCATATTCACTATATACATCTTTGCATTTGATGAAAGAGATTCAATGTCAATATTATGTTAATATCAATTTGATTCAAGAACACTTTGAGATAGTGTTTGGAAGAGACTGATAATTCTCCCTTTTAAGTATTTTCTCTGAATGAATGGCCAACTTAGAGAAAAAAAAAGATGCCTAGAGAATGTAATGA
Organism: Symphalangus syndactylus; assembly: GCF_028878055.3. Classification (NCBI taxonomy): domain Eukaryota; kingdom Metazoa; phylum Chordata; class Mammalia; order Primates; family Hylobatidae; genus Symphalangus; species Symphalangus syndactylus. The sequence goes on from NC_072433.2 coordinate 73,460,697, forward strand.
CTTTGAAGAAACTGTTTTGAATGATGAGACATCAGCCTTTTCTAATGAAATAGAGGACTGTATAAAGTACTAGATATGACATTAAGATGACTTTCTTTTCCTTAGAGACTAGCTTTAAAGAGCGGAACATGTAGATAAGCAGTAACCCTCTGGAGTTTACAGGCATGAGCATTTCAAATACCATCTGACAATCTCACTACCTAATCTTCTGCTAGCTGAATGAGAGTCAGGCTAATCAATCCAATATGAATTATTTGCCCATGACAGCTACTGAAGGAGCTCCTCAGATTCTTCCTTATGACAGCCTTCTGCTTCATTAATTGTAAACCTGTTTTTGAGTCTGCTGTCCATGACAGTCTCTAGAGAATTACTGAAATGACAAGCTTCCCTGATCAGCTCATTGGAATATCACAGCTGCTTATCAGGGAAATTGAAAGCCATAAATCCATCAGTCAAAGGGAAATATGATACTCTCTGTTGTTTTGCATGTCTTTTGAGACAGATGCAAGAAACTGGAACATTCTACCACATAATTATGTCATGTAAAATAAAGATTTTTTCCTTCAATGTATGCACTAAACATATGAAAATTAGAATAATCTATAATAATCTTAATTCAAAAACACAGATATAAAATGGAGAACATGTTTGGACAGAGGCAACACTCATTTAAATTGCTACTATTAAAAGAAACTCTCTAGACTTGAGTTTGATTATATAGAATAATTTTTAAATTTTTAAAAAATGTTAGTTTCAAGAAACCTTACAGACATATCAGAGGTAGTTTAGGATAAGATTTGTAACTTTAAGCATGAATAAATCGAATTACGTTTTCGTGGATAACTCAAAGTTTATACGTTACAAAATAACTGAAAATGCTAAAACCTGTACCCTGAAACCTTAATTCAGTGTGAACAGATGTGAGAAAAGCCATGAACCTTTCTCTCTACAAAATATACATATATGAATAGAAATAATGATTTTGAGTAAGCTGATTATCTTATGTACATGATTTTCCACCCTCAAAATGTTTTTAACTTTAATAATTGTTCTCTCACAAAGCATTATGCTAAATATTACTCCAATATTTAAAATTCATGTTTTTATCATCTTTAATTTTACATATAAGTTGGGTAACCAATTATATTGCAAAATGTTCTCAATTAACGACTGAGTTGTGCTGGAAAGTTTGCAAGTCTGATGTTTAGAAATTGGAATGCGGTTCTGATCAAGATAATGTTGCTAAAACTTTTATGTTCTGAAATCAGCAAATATAATCCAAATCTTTAGATTTTAAAAATAAGACCTAAAGACTATTTCATAACACTTCCTTTTGTAAGAAATATGCTGCAAGTAGAGATGTCTAAAAGATTCCTTCTACTGTGGCAAGAATAAGATCTGTTGTATGCTGACATTCCATACTTAACAGATTAGCGGAGCAATTTACAAACTCCTGCTCAAGGAGCGGTACTTCTCAGGACAGGTTATGGGAGAAAACAACATCCACCCAGTGTAAGGATTCTAAATTGATCATGAGAAGGTTGTTTTTTGTTTTGGTTTGGTTTGGTTCATTTTGGTTTGGTTTGGAGAGTGCCTAAGTGTGAATGGGGCTGGGTAAAAACAGGAGAGGATGTTGACATACTGGGGATGAAGGCAGAAAGAAAAGTCTTGTCAAGAGGCCACTGGGACATGTGGCCTCTTGTGTTGGTTCCTGCACTTCTCTTAGTTCTTTCTTTCACCTCCGAGAAGAGGAAAAAAGCCCTTGGAGGATGATAATAATTATTCCTATTGGGTCCCCTGGTGTTGCTTCTATGTCTGTTGATTCTTGTATGATTTTATAGTCAGCATCAAGTAGAATCAATTTCGGGTAAGCACAGTAAATGTTTTCATATAAAATAATAGCATACAAGAACTTTATTTCTGATGTTAATTTAAATGTAAAAATATCTTGGCTCTAAGGGTATCAGATAGCTACTGTAGTTTTTTTTTTTTTTTCTAATCAACCAACAGCTTATGATTTTTCCACACTAATACATTTTAAGTGACTAATTTCTATCATGCAAGGTCAATGAGAAAAAAAGATAGTACATAAAATGCAAAAAAAAATCCTTTTTACAATTAGCATACAGATAAACTTTTAGCTGTAGTAATGAAACAGCCACCATGGTGGCTCCCAATTCTGCCAACTTTCTGGTGTTCACACCATTGTGTAGCTCCCTCCCACACTACACAAAGATGATCTGTCCTACTAGTAGGTTACTATGGAGATGGCAGTCTTTTACTTCTGAGACTAGGTCAGGCTTTGCAAAAATTTTTACTTTTTTGCAACTAGTAAAATTTTTAGTTTTTCCCTGGGTTTTGTTTTTTGCTCAGAATGTACTCACATACACAACAAAAAAATCAACCCTGCTAATAGTTGAAATAAAAGAAAAGTATTCTAAGCAAGGAAATATCTTTGAGTTCAATCATTGATTTACCCAACACTCTAAGAAATGTTTATTTATATTATTTCCTAGAAAATTGAGCTTACTAATGCAGTAACATTGAACAGACAAATATAGTTCTTGCTTTTATAGATCTTATACCACAGAAAGGAGTGATCACATCTATGTTCTATAATCTACGATTATCTTAGAAAAAAGCATTTCAATTGAGGCAATAATTAATAGTCTACCAACCAAAAAAAGTCCAGGACCAGATGAATTAACAGCCGAATTCTCCCAGAGGTACAAAGAGAAGCTGGTACCATTCCTTCTGAAACTATTTTAATCAATAGAAAAAGAGGGAATCCTCCCTAACTCATTTTATGAGGCTAGGATCATCCTGATACCAAACCCTGGTAGAGACACAACAAAAAAAGGAATTCTTGGCCAATATCCATGATGAACATCGAAGCAAAAATCCTCAATAAAATATTGGCAAAGCAAATTCAGCAGCACATCAAAAATCTTATACAACATGATCAAGTTGGCTTCATCCCTGGGATGGAAGGCTTGTTCAACATACATAAATCAATAAACATAATCCATCATATAAATAGAACAAACAACAAAAACCACATGATTATCTCAAAAGGTGCAGAAAATACATTTGACAAAATTCAACAGCGCTTCATTCTAAAAACTCTCAATAAACTAGGTATTGATGGAACGTATCTCAAAATAATAGGAGCTATTTATGGCAAACTCACAGCCAATATCACACTGAATGGACAAAAACTGTAAGCATTTCCTTTGAAAACTGGCACAAGACAAGGATACACTCTCTCACCACTCCTGTTCAACATAGTGTTGGAAGTTCTGGCCAGGGCAATCAGGCAAGAGAAAGAAATAAAGGATATTCAGTTAGGAAAAGAGGAAGCCAAATTATCTGTGTTTCCAGATTATATGACTGTATATTTAGAAAACCCCATTGTTGCAGCCCAAAATCTCCTTAAGCTGATAAGCAACTTCAGCAATGTCTCAGGATATAAAATCAATGTGCAAAAATCACAAGCATTCTTATACACCAATAATAGAGAGCAAAATCATGAGTGAACTCCCATTCACAATTACTAAAAGAGAATAAAATAGGAATCCAACTTACAAGGGATGTGAAGGACCTCTTCAAGGAGAACTACAAACCACTGCTCAACGAAATCAAAGAGGACACAAATGGAACAACATTCCATGCTCATGGATAGGAAGAATCAATATCGTGAAAATGTCCATACTGCTCAAAGTAATTTATAGAATCAATGCTATCCCCCCCATCAAGCTACCACTGACTCTCTTCACAGAATTCGAAAAAAACTACTTTAAAGTTCATATGGAACCAAAAAAGAGCCTGCAAAGTCAAGACAATCCTAAGCAAAAAGAACAAAGCTGGAGGCATTGTGCTACCTGACTTCAAACTATACTACAAGGCTACAGTAACTAAAAGAGCATGGCACTGGTACCAAAACAGATATATAGACCAATGGAATACAGCAGAGGCCTTAGAAATAACACCACATATCTACAATCATCTGATCTTTGACAAACCTGACAAAAACAAGAAATGGGGAAAGTATTCCCTATTTAATAAATGGCGCTGGGAAAACTGGCCAGCTGTAAGTAGCCATAAGCAGAAAGCTGAAATTGGATCCCTTCCTTAGACCATATACAAAAAATTAACTCGAGATAGATTAAAGACTTAAATGTAAGACCTAACACTATAAAAACCGTAGAAGAAAAGCTAGGCAATACTATTCAGGACATAGGCATGGGCGAAGACTTCATGACTAAAACACCAAAAGCAATGGCAACAAAAGCCAAAATAGACAAATGGGATCTAACTCTGCACAGCAAAAGAAATGATCATCAGAGTGAACAGGCAACCTACAGAATGGGAGAAAATCTTTGCAATCTACCTATCTGAGAAAGGGATAATATCCAGAGTCTACAAAGAACTAAAACAAATTTACAAGAAAAAAACCCCATCAAAAAAATGGGTGAAGTATATGAACAGACACTTCTCAAAATAAGACATTTATGCAGCCACCAGTCATATGCAAAAATGCTCATCATCACTGGTCATCAGAGAAATACAAATCAAAACCACAATTAGATACCCTCTCATACCAGTTAGAATGGTGATCATAAAAAATTCAGGAAACAACAGATGCTAGAGAGGATGTGGAGAAAAAGGAACGCTTTTACACCATTGCAGAAGTCAGTGTGGCGATTCCTCAGGGATCTAGAACTAGAAATACCACTTGACCCATCAATCCCATTACTGGGTATATACCCAAAGGATTATAAATCATGCTACTACAAAGACACATGCACACGTATGTTTACTGCGGCACTATTCACAATAGCAAAGACTTAGAACCAACCCAAATGTCCATCAATGATAGACTGGATTAAGAAAATGTGGCACATATACACCATTAAATGCTATGCAGCCATAAAAAAGGATAAGTTCATGTCCTTTGCAGGGACATGGATGAAGTTGGAAACCATCATTCTAAGCAAACTATCACAAGGACAGAAAACCAAATACCACATGTTCTCACTCATAGGTGGGAGTTGAACAACGAGAAGACATGGACCCAGGCAGGGAACATCACACACTGGAGCCTGTTGCAGGGTGGGGGGCTGGGGAAGGTATAGCATTAGGAGAAATACCTAATGTAAATGACGAATTGATGGGTGCAGCAAACCAACATGGCACATGCATACCTATGTAACAAACCTGCACATTGTGCACTTGTACCCTAGAACTTAAAGTATAATAATTAAAAAAAAGCATTTCCATGATCCAAATTCTCTTTTAGATACAGCCATATTTAGATAAAGTCCAATTTGTCTGCTTTCTTTACTAGAACTCCCCAAAATTTCTATACTACCTTTATTTACTCTCTAACCTTCCAATCTCCCTGAACTCGTTTTAGTGAAATTTCTATTTTCACCTACCTGATTTACAATGCTTTTATCAAATAACCAAGGCTCCTCCTTGCCAAAGTCAATTCTCTTATTCCATCTCTCAAAAACATTGACACACTTCTGGGAACACTGTTTTTTCCTTGTCTTCTAACATTTTCTTCCCCTTCCTCATATTTCTTCTATCTCACTGGTTGCTTTTTTTTTTAATCCTTTTAGCTGATTCTTCCTTCTCAGCTTGACTTTCCAATTGTACACCACCCAAGAGCTTATAATTTAACACTTTTTTGTCTATGTTATCTCCAGCAGCCTCATCCAAGTCTTTGACTACGACTACAAGCTTATTGTTTTCTTAAATATATATTTGGTTAAAGCATTTCTTCATTATCTACTTTTATATATCTAATTGCCTGCTTGTTTTGTGCACATAAATTTCTAATAATCATCTCACACTCAAATAAATCAAACCAGTGATTCTAACCTCTATAAACTGTTCTTCCCCAAATTTTTCCCAACTCAAAATGTGACACTATGATATATTGTATTTACAAACCAAAATCATAATTTTCACACTTTTTACAAGCTGATTTGATACATCAGAAAGTCCCATCATCATTATTTCAAAACTAATTCTAAACCTTATCATTTGTTTCTCTCTTACCACCTTAATCAAAGCTCTTATTAAATAGCCACCTATTGACTTCTCTGCTTCCTCATTTAATCTCTTGGAAAACAAATCATATTACTCGCTAGGTAAAAACACTTCAGTCACTTAGAGCCATTTTTCAAATAAAATTCAAATTCCTTACCAGGATCTATAGAGTATTGTGTGAACTAGCCCCTGTCTGACTCTTTAATCTCATCTCTTTTCTATCTCCCTTATTGCTCTGTGACAAAAACACTAAACTTTTTTCCCTCTGCCCTTTTAACAATCCAAACCTTCTTCAAATTGAGGTTAATTACACTTGCTGTCCCAGATATGTGCATGGGGTGACTCACAGTAATTCAGATTTTACATCAAATGTCTTAATTCCGGAAAGGACTTCTCTAAATCATCCCATCTAAAATATGCATCTGTTTTCCTCATTCATGTTCAATCATAAATCAGGTTTATTTTCTTTGTAACATATATCACTGTAGAAATATTAATGTGTTTTTTTAAATTTGTTATTTACTTGATTTTTTTCTGTATAGTTTAGCATGTCAGCTCCATGAAAGTATGGCTTTCTCTGGTTCATTCACAATACTTAGATGTGTCTAGCACATTGTAGAAGTCTCATGAAGATTTCTTGAATAACTGAAATGTTATTTTTAAAATCTTTCTCCAACATAATTAACACTTGATCTTTTGCCTTTCAAGTCTCACTTTTTAAAAATTACAGCATTAAGCATATTAGACACTTCTTAAAAGTAATAAAGTTGGATTTAACATTATTTTAATAGATTAATTGCTTTTAAGAAATAAAACATCACACATGGAATAATCAATGATTTGCAATAACTAGTAAGACATAATAGAAAATGTACATTTCTCAATACAAAGCATAATTAGTGAGTAGAATCCAAACTTGGGCCTGGATTTTAATAGTAATTCTCTTTGTCTCTGGCGGCATTACTTTCAATTTTTATTTGACACTTCTAATCTTCAGTTTACTTAGCTATAACATGGGAATAACTTTAATTACAGTTGTCAAATTTATACATTTCCACAATCTATTCAATGAACTAATGTATGCAAACCACTTGGTAATGTGCCTAACAGGGTATTTAGAAAATAAATTTTAACATTATTACTAATATTTTTAAGGTTTGAAATTTAAGTTATCACAATCTATTAAAATATCTCTTAATTATCATTGTTACTTAGTTTATATACAATATGTTGGAAATAAGCTAGAAATTCTTTGGATAAAATGCAGAGAAAAGTGCAGTAGCCTGTATTTTCTTTGTTTTTAATTTTAATGAGAGTTTGGTAGGTTTTGATGCTCCAGAAATATAATGTCACAGTATAATGCCCAAAGGAATAGAATTGTTAGCAGTAACGAAAAGATTAGAACAGAATTTCTAAAATTAAATATGTGTGAGTCTCCTAACTAAATTTACTACAGAATCTTCTATCACAGGTATTATATGAAAACTTGTCCATGAGCAATTAAAGACATCTTTAACAAAAAACAGAAGGATGATAGCTTATTAATTAGAATGTTTTTTCATGATAGAATGACAAATCACTTACTCTAGTTGTAATGAATAAATTTAATGTCTGTAAACCTCAGAACCATCATCTGTAAACTGAGGATAAAAATAGCCATTACCTCATGGAACTAATATAAAAATTACAAAACATAAACTAAAGTTTAACACAATACTTGCATATTCATTCAATTTTATCTATTATTATAATACAATGATATGAACAGTTAAGCATTTGAACAATATACTTATTCTTTAGATTACAAAGATCAGAGAAGAAGTCTTATAGTGATTAATGGTTAATAAGTTATTTAAGACATAAATAAAAATCTCTGATGTGAGAATCAAAAGCATTATAAATGAATATTATTGAAGTGATAAGAGTTAATAGTTGTACAGCTTTTTCCTCAAGAGTAAAATCTTATGATAGAATTTTTTTATGATTCTGGACATGAGGCAAAACTAATGTTGGTGTTTTGTTCAGTGTCCGCTTTGTCAGGAGGATAATTTGTCCTTTCATATAAAGGGAAAAGAGAAAATCATTCAATTTACACATATATTTTAAGTATCTTCACCATGTGAAAAATAAGAGATAGACCATTTTAAGCAATGATAAATAATATCATGAACCAAGATTTATAAGCAGAAAAAGCATATAGCATTTCGGGGGCAAACAGAAGAGAAGAAAGACACAGGGAGAGGTAACTGGCAGAAATTTGTACAGGACATCATCAATCAAGCTAAGGTTTATGAACTTTGTTTCTCTTTAAAGGTAGGACAAAATCTAGATTCAAATAATTCTGTCCTCGGCCGGGCGCGGTGGCTTACGCTTGTAATCCCAGCACTTCGGGAGGCCAAGGCGGGCGGATCACGAGGTCAGGAGATCAAGATCACGGTGAAACCCTGCCTCTACTAAAAATACAAAAAAATTAGCCGGGCGTAGTGGCGGGCGCCTGTAGTCCCACCTACTCCGAGAGGCTGAGGCAGGAGAATGGCGTGAACCCGGGAGGCGGAGCTTGCAGTGAGCCGAGATTGAGCCACTGCACTCCAGCCTGGGCGACAGAGCGAGACTCCGTCTCAAAAAAACAAACAAACAAACAAAAAAAATTTCGACAAAAACAAAAAAAAAGACCAAGAGAGACTTTTTTATAAGAATGTGATTCAACATAGTGCGAAAGAGGATTTAGATTTTCAAAAGAGTAAGATTAAGCCTATGATAATTCATACCCTGACAAAAAATAAGACTTCGAGAAAAAATTAAAATTATAACCAACCCACTATTCTTGGGCCAGTTTTTACTCCCTTGTATCATTTGGTGAAATAATCTTCCAAGGTTTAAGAAAAGATTGATGGTCTAGATTGTCTCTAAGAAATAGCTTTCATGAATGTATTCAGAAGGAGAAAGACTAAAAGAGTATAGCAGATAGATGGAGAGGTAAACTTTCATATAAATAATAGACAGTAAATATTACAAAATATTTGTATATATATTTTACATAGAAGATAAACTTGTATAATATGACTATAACTGGAAATACCACCTTGATATAATAAAGCCCTAGTTAATTTAGTTTTTAAATTAAAACTGATTCTAATACCTACAAGTTAGATAATCAAGGAAAAATAACTATTTTTCTTGAGATCACCTGAAAATTTTCAAGAACCTGAGAGCTTAGAAAAAAAGGCCAGTAGTATTTCCATATGATTCAAGAGAGGTATAAGTTTAATGTAAAGATATTGGATTCTTTTAGCACTAGCCAGTATGTTCAATTTTCTTTAGCTAAATTATGTAAACACCATGAAATTAGAAATTAAATAATTTAAAAAATGATATTCTGAATTGCAAAGGCTCCAGCCTCCACCACTGTGATTTCTTTGTATCAGTTTGCTCAAAGATCCTACCATATTTTCTCAGGAACACATCCGTTACACTTCTGTGCCAGTCTGTTCATCATATCACAATCACATCATAGTTCTAAGGTCAATCTCCCTGACAAAATTGTCTTTCTGTTGGTCTTATCTAATTTTCTGGTTATCTATGACTATGTAACAAACTATCTGAAATCTAGTTGCTTTAACAAACAAACATTTTATTTTATCACCTGGTTTTGTGAGCAGAACTTACAGCTTAGTTTGTCAATTTATCTGATTTGTGAGGCATTGACTGGGGTCACCGTGTGGTATTCAGCTTTGTTTCTAAGACTGTCTAGAGAATAAACAATCATTCTTTGCCTGCCATCCCGGCATGGAAGTGCAAGGCTGGTATCAGCTAGGCCTTTTTCCTTTTCCATGTATCTTAGGGCATCTCCAAGAAGCCTTTCATGCAGGGTAGTCAGACTCTCTTGGTGATTTTAGACTTTGAGTCTTCCAGGTGGAAACTGCCCGTCTTTAGGGTCTAAATGCGCAGAGTGTTATTTGTGTCACATTCTTTGGTCATAGCTATTATGGGCCAAACAGAATTCAAGAAAGTAAATGAGTACAATGACCATGGGGAACACTTTGGAGGTTCCTCACAAAACTAAAAATAGAACTACCATATGATCCAGCTAATCAACTGCTAGGTATATGCCCAAAAGAAAGGAAATCAGTATATTAAAGAGATATCTGCACTCCCATGTTTATTGCAGCACTAGCCAAGATTTGGAAGCAAGTGTCCAATAACAGACAAATGCATAAAGAAAATATGGTACATATGGTACATATACATATGGTACATATGGTACATATACACAAAGGAGCTCTTTTCAGTCATGAAAAATAATGACATCCTCTCATTTGAAACAACATGGAGGAAAATAATCCCCACCTCTTGAAGCATATGGTGTCAAAGAGTTTACAGACATCTTTAATAAGCCACATATACTACACTGGTGATAATACACTCCAGCCTTATTCCCATAGTCTTGCAAACCTCTACCTAAAACAGCATACACTCACATTTCTCTCAGAGAAGCATAATGTGCATAAACAAATCTTATTCCGGAGATAATCTCCCCTGTTGGCACAGAATGCAGTTGAGCTCCTGTGGTATACCACATTTTGAGAGAAAGGAAAAAACCGATGGAAGCAAAAAAGAAAGGAAGGGAAGGAGGGAGAAAGAGAAGGAAGGAAAGAGGAAGAAGAAAAAGAAAGGAGGGAGATAGAAAGCACTGTGTGAAGAAGAGAACGAGGAAGATAATAAGGTAAAGCAGTGTACATAGAATATGTATCACATAGAGTAGTATTGAAATTTGTCTTTCACAGATAATAATATCTCAGAGATAAGATATCTGCAGGCATCACGGTGGATAATAAAAACTTAATAGAAAATAAAGATGGGGGAATAAGGGAGTCACAATTTATCCAGGCTGGGAAAATTGCCTGCAAACAAACAAACAAACAAACAAGTAGGACACAGTAGTAAGTGTATGGGGGAAAAGAGATGAATAAAGCATGATGAATAATAAAAGATAAGTTTGGTTTAGAAAAATACAAACATTTTGTGAGATTTCATAGCATTGCACTGAAAATAGAAAAAGAAGAACCTCAGATGGATATTTTGAACATAATAGATAGAAAAGTATTATTTTAGATATGTTAATTTGAATTAAATAGTAAAATAACTTAGAAGATAGGTGTCAAGGCATAGAAGTCTTTTAAAGAGGCTGTTGTTTAATCTCAGTATGAGATTGCAAGAGAAAAGAAAGGGTAAATCTGAGGCACATTTGTAAGGAAGAATCATAAATTTAGGACATTAATAGTGGAGTAAAATTTTTATTCTTAAACTTTCAATTCTTTTTACTTTATTTGCCTTTAAGTGCACACATCTCCTGAAAACACTGCCTTTATCTGAAATACAAAACCTGCACTTCATTTTCATTAACTATTCTAATAAATCATGTTTCATCAAAAGTAATAAAGTAAAATAAAGATAAATACTATATTCATTTTCATTCTACTGTTGTAGTGTAGGTTTTCTTGAACACTACAATTAAGGTAACCAGTAAGAAGAAAAATGAGCAGCTGAGTGTTTTTAATTTGAAGATGAAAATTGAATTTTGTCAGATTTATGGTGATGACCTGTTATTTCCATTTTTTGATTAGTGTTTAACAATTTGGCAAATTGTCACTTAGTTGACTTCGCTAACACTATTAATTTGCATACAAGTATAAAAAGGAAAAGCATTGTCATTGAAATCTTTTTTTTTTTTTTTTTTTTTTTTGAGATGGAGTCTCGCTCTGTTGCCCAGGCTGGAGTGCAGTAGCACGATCTCCTCTCACTGCAACCTCTGCCTCCTAGGTTCAAGCGATTCTCCTGCCTCAGTCTCCCGAGTAGCTGGGACTACAAGCTGGTGCCACTGCACCCGGCCAATTTTTATACTTTTAGTAGGACAGGATTTTGCCACATTAGCCAGGCTGATCTCAAACTCCTGACCTCGTGTGATCCACCAGCCTCTGCCTCCCAAAACGCTGGGATTACAGGCTTGAGCCACCACGCCTGGCCAAAATGTTATTATTTATTTTTGGTAACTTTAAATATCATTTTCAATTTTGTAGGTTATAGCAGAGCAGTATATAATATATGTAAGAGAACAAAAATAAATTTCTAAGGGGACACAAAGTGCTAATAACCTTATTCTTTGGAGGAAATAGTATGTAATTATTTTCCACTGCTGAGTGATTGCTGTACTAGAACATACAGTCAAACTCATTTCTACAGTGTCCCAAAGAGAGTGGTATTTTTTGTTGTTTCTCACTGATGGGGATTTAACTCTGCATGTCTGACATTGAGCTGAATAACTCCTACTGGGATTTGAAAATCTTTTCACAATAGGCAGAATATTTGTATGCATAGACTGGGAGAAGTAGCATGGATTCAGGGTAAGGAGATTTAAAAGTTGTAGATTTAGAAAAGAAGAAAGTGAAGAAAGGATAATTGTATTATAATTACTTTTTGTTCAGTATTCTATTTCAATGACAATAACCAATTTGCTCATTATTAAATGCATAAATGAGATTATAGTACTAGTCATATTCATTCAAAGGCATTTTAGGGAGAAACATAATAACCAATGAATTAGCTGAAATTTCAATTTGTAACCACTTATTTCAAAAATTCAGTTATATGGAGGGTACAATATTAATGCCTAATCATGTAATATATTTTATATTCTGTCAATTTATGTATCTTTATTTTGGGTACAGTAACAAATCTTAGTGATAATTGTCTCCCTTTCCTAAATAATAAAGTCAATATTCCTTTCTGATTTACAGGAAAAAATGTATTAAAAAATAGATTCAGGTGATACATGTGCAAGGTTGTTACATGGTCATATTGTATAATGCAGAGATTTGGGCTGCTACTGTGCCTACCACATGAATATTGAACATTGTAGTCCCTTGCTTTTTCTTCCTATTTAATCAGTATGCTTTTTTTCACCATAAAAGGAATCATTTATACTACAGTATGTTTCTGACTTTTTTCTATGGCATGTCCCCATTATGACACAACCCACTATACTTGACCACTTTCTTCCCAGCCACTAATGTGGGTTGCCCTATTTATTTTGGGCATCTTCAGTTTTCCTTAAGTTTCTTGCTATGTCTTCTTACTTTTAGATATTATTTTGCCAGTTTTCTTCTTTTTAAACATGTCACTCATCTTCTAAATACCTACCTTTACAAACATTGTTCTAGTTATTTACCATAATCCAAATGAAATTTGAATTCAAGATATTTTAATGACACAATATTAATTGAAAACCAATTCACACAAATATAACAATGTTCTGAATACAAGGTGCCACGGACATAGTGGGAATATAGAATTTTATAGGCTTTGGCAAAGTAGAATATAGCTAGGTTTTCTATAGATATGTGGGAATGTTACCTTTCTTTATTGAACATGTGTGAAAAAATTAGTGAATTCTCTGCCATGCAAAATAATTCATCTATAGCAGAGAAAAAGATGAAATTCGTCTTCTGTCTGCATATTTATGTTCATTTATCTCATCTCCAAGCTAGTCATAGACTGAACACAAAGCAAAGACAGGTGTACTCAATCTCTGAAAGCAAACGGCTGCACCAGAGACGGGGTCAAGGACATGTGCATAAGCATGCATCCAGCAATTAGTATTACATTGGACACCATTTCCTTCTTTGAGTGGTAGCTAAAACAACACAAATCTGGATGACACAAATTTTAATGAAAAAAATTCTTTACTGTAATCTTCAAACTCCTAGCTTGATATTACTTTCCTCTCAGCTAGAAGCAAAATAACCTATTTATTATTCAGAAAATTACTCACTGAGTTAGATAATATCAATGCCATATGCTTACTTGCTGGGAATTTCAAGGGTTGAAGCTGGCAATAACTTGAAATCTACCTATTAGCTTTATGGTTTAATTTTAGCTCCCTTGCCAATAGTAATGGAATAAAATATATTTATTTCCAAACTTTACAGCTTTTGAAGAGAAGAATAAATACATGATAAGGAATAAGTAATATAAAAAACTGTTGTGGGAAAGCATTCAAACTATAGTCAGTCTTTTAATAATTTGGAATTTGTCACAATTAGACAAAAGGTGGCTTAAATATTATTTTGACATTACATATGAAATAAAGCATTGAAGAAAAAATAAAACTAAAGGTATAACATGTATGTATGTGTGTGTGTGTATTTATAGATGTCCCCAAAAATAGTAAGGAGGTACAAAACAAAACAAAAAAGGAACAAAAATCATGGCATTTTAACAGGGTATTTAAGGAGAAGTAGGATTCTATCAGCTAAAGAAGTGAGGAGGAGCCTGTAGGACTAAGCCTTTTGCTATCTAGAGTAAGATTTTAAACCATAAGGAACACAACTATTCTTGCTTCTGTTGCATAGGAATGAAGAAGGAAAAGACTAATTTGTTAAATTAAACAATCATGATTCAAAATACTTTTGACAGGTTGTCATACTAAATAAGATGAATGACAGAATGTTAGAGAAATACATTTAAGTTCTGCATTTAAATTAAAGCAGCATTGATTAAATTCTCACTATTTAATTTTGTTACTGTACTACTTTGATAAAAAGAGTGATCCAAAATCAGATTATACACCATTGGTTACAGATAAACAGAAGATAATACTAGTGTTGTTTTCAAATATTTAAAAAACTATCATAAGTAATAAGAATGTATTTGTTGCTCTACATCATCTAGATATTAAAAATAAGGGCACCTAGAAATGATAGAGAATCAAGAATAAAATTTGGGTTCTGTATACAACTTGTTTAAAGTATCACAATAAAATTATAGAGTAAGTTTTCAATTACTACGTGCATATAAGCTACTACTCCTTTTCCAGAGGTATACTGTTAACATTATGTAAGAAAATTCATTTTCACAAATATTAAACTGTACAACTCCATGAATGGTTTGCGGTTTTATTTGCTTTGTTTTGTTTGTTCGTTTACTTATTACTGAATATCTCATGCCTAGAATAATATCTAACATAAAGTAGGAACTTGATAAATATTAACAGAATGCATAAGTGAAAGTGTAACATAGAAATGGTTATTATTTTGCACCTTACACAGTTCTAACGTACATTATACATTTATGCTTACAGAAAATAAATGGTCTTAAAATATCTTCAAAGATATAACAAATGAAGGAAAATATATTTGAAATGTCTTCCAAATATAATCTCCTATGGTTTTCTATTCTGTTGTATTGTATAGTATCAAAAGGAAATTAATAATCCAGGAAAATATTGTCTACATAAGGTAATATATTAATAAAGACTAATTTTGGTTATTTGCAATTTTGGAAAGGTCCTTACTCAGAGTTGTTAAACTCGACAATAGTCAATTAACCCCTTTGTGAATCAATTTAACTATTTAATTTTAATTACCTTTATTTTCAATTATCTCTTATCAGGCAGTTTAGTGTAAAAAATTTCAGATATAATACTTTTTAAATGAAACAAGAAAGCAGATCTTGCCCACTCGAAATAGGCAATTCCAAACAACAAATAGATTGATAAGAATTTTAGTAGATTAATATAAAACAAGTAAAGGAAAATAATAATTTTAGAACTTTGTTTCACTAGATGACCATCTTTTAAATACCCCTAGTAATATGCCACATGAACAAAGACCAATCATAAAAGGATAGAGGAAGATCTACCAAGCAAATGGAAAACAAAAAAAGGCAGGGGTTGCAATCCTAGTCTCGGATAAAACAGACTTTAAACCAACAAAGATCAAAAGAGACAAGGCCATTACATGATGGTAAAGGGATCAATTCAACAAGAAGAGCTAACTATCCTAAATATGTATGCACCCAACACAGGAGCACCCAGATTCATAAAGCAAGTCCTGACTGACCTACAAAGAGACTTAGACTCCCACACAATAATAATGAGAGACTTTAACACCCCACTGTCAACATTAGACAGATCAACGAGGCAGAAGGTAACAAGGATACCCAGAAATTGAACTCAGCTCTGCACCAAGCAGACCTAATAGACATCTACAGAACTCTCCACCCCAAGTCAACAGAATATACATTTTTTTCAGCACCACACCACACCTATTCCAAAATTGACCACATAGTTGGAAGTAAAGCACTCCTCAGCAAATGTAAAAGAACAGAAATTATAACAAACTGTCTCTCAGACCACAGGGCAATCAAACTAGAACTCAGGATTAAGAAACTCACTCAAAACTGCTCAACTACATGGAAACTGAACAACCTGCTCCTGAATGACTACTGGGTACCTAACAAAATGAAGGCAGAAATAAAGACGTTCTTTGAAACCAACGAGAACAAAGACACAACATAACAGAATCTCTGGGACACATTCAAAGCAGTGTGTAGAGGGAAATTTATAGCACTAAATGCCCACAAGAGAAAGCAAGAAAGATCCAAAACTGACACCCTAACATCACAATTAAAAGAACTAGAAAAGCAAGAGCAAACACATTCAAAAGCTAGCAGAAGGCAAGAAATAACTAAAATCAGAGCAGAACTGAAGGAAATAGAGACACAAAAAACCCTTCAAAAAATTAATGAATCTAGGAGCCGGTTTTTTGAAAAGATCAACAAAATTGATAGACTGCTAGCAAGACTAATAAAGAAGAAAAGAGAGAAGAATCAAATAGACGCAATAAAAAATGATAAAGGGGATATCACCACCGATCCCACAGAAATATAATCTACCATCAGAGAATACTACAAACACCTCTACGCAAATAAACTAGAAAATCTAGAAGAAATGGATAAATTCCTCGACAAATACACCCTCCCAAGACTAAACCAGGAAGAAGTTGAATCTCTTAATAGACCAATAAAAGGCTCTGAAATTGTGGCAATAATCAATAGCTTACCAACCAAAAAGAGTCCAGGACCAGATGGATTCACAGCCGAATTCTACCAGAGGTACAAGGTGGAGCTGGTACCATTCCTTCTGAAACTATTCCAATCAACAGAAAAAGAGGGAATCCTCCCTAACTCATTTTGTGAGGCCAGCATCATCCTGATACCAAAGCCTAGCAGAGACACAGCCAAAAAAGAGAATTTTAGACCAATATCCTTGATGAACATCGATGCAAAAATCCTCAATAAAATACTGGAAAACCGAATCCAGCAGCACATCAAAAAGCTTATCCACCATGATCAAGTGGGCTTCATTCCTGGGATGCAAGGCTGGTTGAACATACACACATCAATAAATGTAATCCAGCATATTAACAGAACCAAAGACAAAAACCACATGATTATCTCAATAGATACAGAAATGGCCTTTGACAAAATTCAACAACACTTCATGCTAAAAACTCTCAATAAATTAGGTATTGATGGGACGTATCTCAAAATAATAAGAGCTATCTATGACTAACCTACAGCCAATATCATACTGAATGGGCAAAAACTGGAAGCATTCCCTTTGAAAACTGGCACAAGACAGGGATGCCCTCTCTCACCACTCCTATTCAACATAGTGTTGGAAGTTCTGGCCAGGGCAATTAGGCAGGAGAAGGAAATAAAGGGTATTCAATTAGGAAAAGAGGAAGTCAAATAGTCCCTGTTTGCAGATGACATGATTGTATATCTAGAAAACCCCATTGTCTCAGCCCAAAATCTCCTTTAGCTGATAAGCAACTTCAGCAATGTCTCAGGATACAAAATCAATGTACAAAAATCACAAGCATTCTTATACACCAATAACAGACAAACAGAGAGCCAAATCATGAGTGAACTACCATTCACAATTGCTTCAAAGAGAATAAAATACCTAGGAATCCAACTTACAAGGGATGTGAAGGACCTCTTCAAGGAGAACTACAAACCACTGCTCAATGAAATAAAAGAGGATACAAACAAATGGAAGAACATTCCATGCTCATGGGTTGGAAGAATCAATATCATGAAAATGGCCATACTGCCCAAAGTAATTTATAGATTCAATGCCATCCCCATCAAGCTACCAATGACTTTCTTCACAGAAATGGAAAAAACTACTTTAAAGTTCATATGGAACCAAAAAAGAGCCTGCATCACCAAGTCAATCCTAAGCTAAAAGAACAAAGCTGGAGGCATCACGCTACCTGACTTCAAACTATACTACAAGGCTACAGTAACAAAACAGCATGGTACTGGTACCAAAACAGAGATATAGATCAATGGAACAGAACAGAGCCCTCAGAAATAACACCGTGTATCTACAACTATCTGCTCTTTGACAAACCTGACAAAAAGAAGCAATGGGGAAAGGATTCCCTATTTAATAAATGGTGCTGGGAAAACTGGCTAGCCATATGTAGAAAGCTGAAACTGGATCCCTTCCTTACACCTTATACAAAAATTAATTCAAGATAGATTAAAGACTTATATGTTAGACCTAAAACCATAAAAATCCTAGAAAAAAACCTAGGCAATACCATTCAGGACATAGGCATGGGCAAGGACTTCATGTCTAAAACACCAATGGCAAGAAAAGCCAAAATTGACAAATGGGATCTAATTAAACTAAAGAGCTTCTGCACAGCAAAAGAAACTACCATGAGAATGAACAGACAACCTACAAAATGGGAGAAAATTTTTGCAACCTACTCATCTGACAAAGGGCTAATATCCAGAATCTACAATGAACTCAAACAGATTTACAAGAAAAAAACAAACAACCCCATCAAAAAGTGGGCAAAGGACATGAACAGACACTTCTCAAAAGAAGACATTTATGCAGCCAAAAAACACATGAAAAAATGCTCATCATCACTGGCCATCAGAGAAATGCAAATCAAAACCACAATGAGATACCATCTTACACCAGTTAGAATGGCAATCATTAAAAAGTCAGGAAACAACAGATACTGGAGAGGATGTGGAGAAATAGGAACACTTTTACACTGTTGGTGGGACTGTAAACTGTAAACCATTATGGAAGTCAGTGTGGTGATTCCTCAGGGATCTAGAACTAGAAATACCATCTGACCCAGCCATCCCATTACTGGGTATATACCCAAAGGACTATAAATCATGCTGCTATAAAGACACATGCACACATATGTTTATTGTGGCAGTATTCACAATAGCAAAGACTTGGAACCAACCCAAATGTCCAATAACGATAGACTGGATTAAGAAAATGTGGCACATATACACCATGGAATACTATGCAGCCATAAAAAATGATGAGTTCATGTCCTTTGTAGGGACATGGATTAAACTGGAAATCATCATTCTCAGTAAGCTATCGCAAGGACAAAAACCAAACACCGCATGTTCTCATTCATAGGTGGGAACTGAACAATGAGAACACATGGACACCGGAAGGGGAATATCACACTCCGGGGACTGTTGTGGGGTTGGGGGAGGGGGCAGGGATAGCATTAGGAGATATACCTAATGCTAAATGACGAGTTAATGGGTGCAGCACACCAACATGGCACATGTATACATATGTAACAAACCTGCACATTGTGCACATGTACCCTAAAACTTAAAGTATAATAATAATAAAATTTAAAAAATAACATATTCCTATCATTTCCAATCAAGTGGAAATTTGCATTAAAATATAAAATAGGATTGATAACTGTGTAAAATCTCTTTTTCACTATTTTTTTCCTTTTAAAGTTGGCAATTGAGGGTATGCTGAAGTTGTTCTAAAACAGTTACCATTTTCTTGCTTTCAAAACTACTTTTTTCCCTCTCTTTCTCTATCTTTCCAGTGTAGATACCCTTCTCCTAGTTGTCTCCGTCTTGCTAAATAGCCACTTTGTCATTGATTTATTCAATTAAATCATTCTGGGTGTCAATAACATCATAAATATACCAAGTTTGTGAAGTAAGGGATAAGTAAGATATGGTTTCTGGAGTCAAATAAGTATGGAACACAGAAAATAATTATTAAAGTACAAAATCAGAGACCAGAAGGGAGAGACCTAATTTAAAAACCTGGAAAACTGTTTTTTGTTTGTTTTTGAGAAGGGAGTGCTGTTTGGGAAGGTAAGAATAGGACAGAGATAGTGGAATGAATTGCTCTGGAAAGTGGGATGGATATTTAAGAAATAAGAGGCTTAAGAAAGCATTGGACTATTTTTGAAGAAATACTTGTGAATATCAATTGGAATTAAGGCTGTTGAGGCAGAAATAATTTGATAAAGGTTTATTGGAAGGCAAATGTGAGGATTAACTTAAGAAGACATACCAACAAAGGTGAGAGTGTCCCACAGTCTGTTACAAATTGGAAAGCTCTTTACAGTAGAGATTAGAAGAGAGGAGGGGCTCCTTGTACTCTAGTTGTCCTTTTATATTTATGGTATAATACAGAAGTTACAAACAGCTATAGATTGCAACATACAGGCTAAAATATCTAAGTGGGAAACAAGCAGCAAAACTTCATGACTCAGAAATAAATCATCCTTTTCAATGTGGGCATGTCATACATTAATCAATATGTCAATAATTTGAGGAAATCATGATTATATATATATTATATATATAATATATATATAAAATATATATAATATATAAATATATAATATATATAATATATAATATATATAAAATATATATATAATATATATATATAGATATATATATATACACATTTTTTTTTTTTACTCGAGACAGAATGATTCCATGAATCACAAGTTCTTCCCAAGGTGGGTTGATTTTGAAACCTGTACATTTTTAAAGGAAACTGTCAAATGGGACCTTTAGATTTACACTGGTATGACAGGCATGAGATGAAGCTGTAAGTGGGTAGAGAAGAACCCAAAGTATTTCTGCTCTGGGATTTTACCAAAATTCTGAAGAAAATGGGGAAGCACTGAAGGTTTGTAAACAGTAGAACTGTGTAACCAGATTTAGATTTGGAAGGAAAAATCTTACTAAACATTTGTAATACATGAATTGGAGGAAAGTTCCAAGTGCTGGACAACAGGTAAGAAACAGAGAGATAGAGGTTAGGGAGAGAGAAGGAAAACGAATGAAGGAATCAGGGTCAGAATGAAGAAACAAAATATTTAGGTTGTGCTGTCATCAAAACATGGGCATAAATTGGATATGAGAGATAATGAAAGGAAATTAAAGTATGTTACACTCTACCCAAGTAACTTAGTAGAAAGGGATGTCACTGACAGTGATGTCTGTGGTGGTCACTGCTACAGAGAATACAAGAGCATTCTGGCTGTAGTGCTAAGGGTATGAGGCAGGTAATTTAAATTTCGTATATGATTGTTAAGTTAGGGGCAACTGGGATGTCTAGTTATCAACTGACTATAATTTTCTGAAAACTTGGAGAGAAGTTTGGCATGCTTATATAATTTGTTATCAAGACTTAACTGTTGAGAGGAAATCATGAACATAAGTGAGCTAATTTAGATAGGATAATTTCAATACAGAGAGGAGAAAACCAAAGTGAATACCAAGAGTGGCATGCAAAGGCAATACGAAAGTATTCAACTACGAAAGATAAGGAATTTTTTTTAAAAAACTATTTATATGTAATGGTATTACTAATATCCATATTTAAGGAGACACAGAGAAAAATTATAATGTGAGAATAAGCAGAACTCATGGTGATTACTGATTGAAAACCAAGCCACCCAGTAAAAGGAGAACCATAAGGACTTTCCACAGATATATTTGTTTCACATAGCTTTAATAACAAAAGAGAGGAGAGCAGGAGTATGGATGCAGAAAATTTGGTTTAGGCAGAAAAACAGAAGAGTTCCAAGATGATGCCCTTAATTTATTGGAGCATGTCCATACTGTGTGTTTGTATGCATGTTCATGGGAAGAAACAAAAGAGAGCTGCTACCAGTGAGTGTGCAATGAGTATGCAAAATTGGCTGCATGAGAAAGTTTGCTGACGTAGACTCCTAGGAAGGCTCTGAATCTGGTAGTGAAAGACCAAATGTCACCTGAAACTGCAACTAAGTATTGGTTCTTAGCTGAAGAAGTAGGTGTTTTTGTCCCACTGTGTTCAGGGATTGAATATTGTCACAGAGAAAGCAAAAAGTCGACCTTACATAGATAGGTGGATGATACAAATCTGCGAACTACCTATGTAGGGTGTGGAGACAGGTTAGATTAATGAGAAAAGTGGTTAAAGATATGTTGGCTTAAAATCTGTAATGAACTGATTCATTGGGGAAAAAAGAGAAAAATATTGTTGATAGGGTCATAATAGGAAAACCCAACTTTATGATGAGTAAAAACATTTGGGATTTTTAAAGAAAGAGTATCAATTTAAAGTTTCTTCATTCTCTTTATTGAATTGGTCAGAAAGTATTATTGAATTTTCTTCAAAATATCTCTAGTACTCATCACTTCTTTACTGTTTATACTTTAATTTTTATTCTATTTTCTCAAAGTTATCAGGTTTTCAGAAGGCACCATCGACAGCTGACCCTTTCTATTCAATTCAACACTGATTCTACTTCAAGGCAAGCATAAACTCCTGAGCTACCATTGATCTTAACAAAACATACCTTTATGTGGACACTATTGTCCTAACATTTTTCTAAACTTGATAGAAGATTTTAAGCCTCCTTTCCTTTTACATTACCTCCATCTGCGTACTGTACTCGTATTTCACTGATCTCTAAAGTCCTCTTACATTACATGTTGATAACTTCAGCACAGAAGCCTTTTATACTCTGAAGCTTTTTTTAATCTTACATTCCAACACGTGTTTTCTCTTAAAAAAAATACTCACCCCAAATTCAATCACAATAGGCCAGATGGTTTCAATGCATTTATGATTTCCCAGTATTTTTGTACTGTGCACAACAGTGTCTTGGTGTGCTTTATAAAGTAAGTTTCTAATCTTTCTCTGCTCACTCTGTAGTAACCAATAGATGTTAAAGTATAATGTTACAGTCTATTTTCCATGCATATACAAGATAGTAAATTACACTTAAGAAAATATACTTTCTTGAGAATTAGCTGGCTTCTTATTAACCAACTTCCTTTGTGTGGCTGGTATAAATCAAGACTCCGCGTGACATACACAAGCGCATTAGAAGTCAGAATTGACGACGGGAGCAAGTGTGGGTTTTTCGGTCATTGCATTGTAAATCTTTATCTAAGCCTGAAGATATTTTTGCAGCCTACATTTATTTAAGTGACTATAAAAGTTATTAGCTGTAGTTATCATTAAACTCTTCAACTGTAGGTTATAAAAGTTTCCTATAACCAGTTTATGAAAAAACTTATGTTGCTGATACATACACAAAAGGCAAGCCTTGATAACCCATGAGAAATGATCAGTCTGTGTTGGGCAAAAATTGAAGCATGGAAAAAGGGTAAGAGAATAATTAAAGCCCATGGATTGAATCTCATTCTAGTTGCCTTGATGAATCAGTTATGTAGTAATGAGAAAAACACTACATTTCTCTGGTTCTGTTTCACTAATTGAAGAATGAATGAATTACAAAATGTAACTTCTAAGATTATTTCTCTTCTCAACATCTATCATACCAGTAATTTTCCAGCTTTAAAACTGGAAATATGTTCAGGTGATGGAGAGTAATAACAGGTTTTAATTATAAATATTTTTTATTTTGCATACAAAGCATAGTACCATTTTCAGTCCTAGATTTTCAGAAGGAAAATGTTACCCTTTATATTCTCTGTTCACATTGCATTCAAAATTCTGTCATCTAGATTGAGTAATACTAGACCTTCTGAAAAGCACACATTACACATTTGGTAATAGAAAATGGACTCTATATATAAAATTGCCACTAATATCAAATGCAGATTTTTCAAAACATTTACCACTTGATGGCTTTCAAAACAATAATAAGAAAACAGAGATCAAGGAAAGATTCATATAAAGGTTATCTCATTATTCACCTTTTATTTTCTAATTTGATTCCATTAGTAGAATCTATACCTGTTTTTGGAAATCAATGTGATGGAAAAGTTGAAAAACATATCTATGGTGAAACACAAACACATGAAAAACATCAAAATTATTTATCAAAATGTGTTATTTATCAAACATGTGATCCAGAAGGTGTATAAGGTTAATTTTTTAGGTTTTTTTTGCATAATCCTATGCTATTTCTTTTATTATTATTATTATTATTATTATTATTATTATTATACTTTAAGTTCTGGGGGCCATAGGCAGAATGTGAAGATTTGTTACACAGGTATATACAGGCCATGGTGGTGTGCTGCACCCATCAACCCATTGTCTACATTAGGTATTTCTTCTAATGCTATCCCTCCCCAAGTCCCCACCCCTATAGGCCCCCATGTGTGATGTTCCCGTCCCTGTGTCCATGTGTTCTTATTGTTCAACTCCCATTTATGAGTGAGAACATGTGGTGTTTGGTTTTCTGTTCTTGTGTTAGTTTGCTGAGAATGATGGTTTCCAGTTTCATCCATGTCCCTGCAAAGGACATGAACTCATCCTTTTTTATGGCTGCATAGCATTCCATGGTGTATATGTGACACATTTCCTTTATCCAGTCTATCATTGATGGGCATTTAGATTGGTTGCAAGTCTTTGCTATTGTGAACAGTGCCGCAAGAAACATACATGTGCATGTGTCTTTATAGTAGAATGATTTATAACACTTTGGGTATATAGCCAGTAATGGGATTGCTGGGTCACATGGTGTTTCTAGTTCTAGATGCTTCAGGAATCGCCACACTGTCTTCCACAATGGTTGAACTAATTTACACTCCCACCAACAGTGTAAAAGCTTTCCTATTTCTCCACATCCTCTCCAGCAGCTGTTGTTTCCTGACTTTTTAATGATCACCATTCTAACTGGCATAAGATGGTATCTCATTGAGGTTTTGGTTTGCATTTCTCTAATGACCAGTGATGATGAGCCTTTTTCATATGTATGTTGGCTGCATAAATATCTTCTTTTGAGAAGTGTCTCAAACCCCACTTTTTGATGGGGTTGTTTTTTTCTTGTAAATTTGTTTAAGTTCTTTGTAGATTCTGGATATTAGCTCTTTGTCAGATGGATAGATTGCAAAAATTTTCTCCCATTCTGTAGGTTGCCTGCTCACTCTGATGACAGTTTCTTTTGCTGTGCAGAAGCTCTTTAGTTTTATTAGGTCTCATTTGTCTATTCTGGCTTTTGTTGCCATTGCTTTTGGTATTTTGGTCATGAAGTCTTTGCCCATGCCTATGTCCTGAATGGTATTGCCTAGGTTTTCTTCTAGTGCTTTTATGGTTTTAGGTCTTACGTTTAAGTCTGTAATCCATCTTGAGTTAATTTTTGTATATGGTGTAAGGAAGGGATCCAGTTTCAGTTTTCTGCATATGGCTAGCCAGTTTTCCCAACACCATTTATTAAATAGGGAATGCTTTCCCCATTGCTTGTTTGTGTCAGGTTTGTCAAAGATCAGATGCTTGTAGATGTTTGGTGTTATTTCTGAGGTCTCTGTTCTGTTCCATTGGTCGGTCTATCTGTTTTGGTACCAGTATCATGCTGTTTTGGTTACTATAGCCTTGTAATACAGTTTCAAGACAAGTAGTATGGTGCCTCCAGCTTTGTTCTTTTTGCTTAGGATTGTCTTGGCTATGAGGGCTCTTGGTTGGTTCCATATGAAATTTAAAGTAGTTTTTTTTTTTCTAATTCTGTGAAGAAAGTTGGTGTTAGCTTGATGGGGATAGCATTGAGTCTATAAATTACTTTGGGAAGTATGGCCATTTTCATGATATTGATTCTTCCTATCCATAAGCATGGAATGTTTTTCCATTTATTTGTGTCCTCTCTTATTTCGTTAAGCAGTGGTTTATAGTTCTGCTGAAAGAGGTCCTTCATATATAGATAGTTTGAGATAATCCCTTGTAAGTTGTATTCCTAGGTATTTTATTCTCTTTGTAGCAACTGTGAATGGGAGTTCACTCATATTTTGACTCTCTGTTTGTCTGTTATTGGCGTATAGGAATGCCTGTGATTTTTGCACATTGATTTTTTATCCTAAGACTTTGCTGAAGTTGCTTATCAGCTTAAGGAGGTTTTGGGCTGAGATGATGGGGTTTTCTAAATATACAATCATGTCATCCACAAACAGAGACAATTTGACTTCCTCTTTTCCTAATTGAATACCCTTTATTTCTTTCTCTTGCCTGATTTCTCTGGCCAGGAATTCCAATACTATGTTGAATAGAAGTGGTGAGAGAGGGCATCCTTGTCTTGTGCTGGTTTTCAAAGGGAATTCTTCCAGGTTTTGCCCATTCAATATGATATTGGCTGTGGGTTTGTCATAAATAGCTCTTATTATTTTGAGATACTTTCCATCAATACCTAGTTTATTGAGAGTTTTTAGCATGAAAGGCTGTTGAATTTTTTCAAAGGCTTTTTCTGCATCTATTGAGATAATCATATGGTTTTTGTCATTGGTTTTGTTTATGCGATGGATTATGTTTATTGATTTGCATATGTTGGACCAGCCTTGTATCCCAGGGATGAAGCCGACTTGATCGTAGTGGATAACATTTTTGATGTGCTGCTGGATTCAGTTTGCCAGTATTTTATTGAGGATTTTTGCATCAATGTTCATCAAGGATATTGGCCTGATTTTTTTTTTTTTTTTTTTTTTTTTGGTGTTTCTCTGCCAGGTTTTGGAATCAGGATGATGCTGGCCTCATAAAATGAGTTAGGGAAGATTCCCTCTTTCTCTATATTTTGGATTAGTTTCAGAAGGAATAGTACCAGCTCCTCTTTGTACTTCTGGTAGAATTTGGCTGTGAATCTGTCTGGTCCTGGACTTTTTTTGGTTGGTAGGCTATTAATTACTGCTTCAATTTCAGAACTTGCCATTGGTCTATTCAGGGATTTGACTTCTTCCTGGTTTAGTCTTGGGAGGGTGTATGTGTCCAGGAATTTATCCATTTACTCTAGATTTTCTAGTTTATTTGTGTAGAACTGTTTATAGTATTCTCTGAAGGTAGTTTGTATTTCTGTGGGATTGATGGTGATATTCCCTGTATTATTTTTTATTGCATCTATTTGATTATTCTCTCTTTTCTTCTTTATTAGTCTGGCTAGCAGTCTGTCTATTTTGTTGATCCTTTCAAAAAAACAGCTTCTGAATTCATTGATTTTTTTGAAGGGATTTTCGTGTCTCCATCTCCTTCAGTTCTGCTCTAATCTTAATTCTTGTCTTCTGCTAGCTTTTGAATTTGTTTGCTCTTGCTTCTCTAGTTCTTTTAATTGTGATATTAAGGTGTCAATTTTAGATCTTTCCTGCTTTCTCTTGTGGGCACTTAGTGCTATAAATTTCCCTCTACATATTGGTTTAAATGTGTCCCACAGATTCTGGTACCTTGTGTCTTTGTTCTCATTGGTTTCAAAGAACATCTTTATTCCTGCCTTCATTTCGTGATTTACCCAGTAGTCATTCAGGAGCAGGTTGATCTGTTTCCATGTAGTTGTGCAGTTTTGTGTGAGTTTCTTAATCTTGAGTTCTAATTTGATTGCACTGTGGTCTGAGAGACAGCTTGTTATGATTTCTGTTCTTTTGCATTTGCTGAGGAGTGTTTTACTTCCAATTATGTGGTCAATTTTAGCCTAATTGTGGTGTGGTGCTGAGAAGAATGTGTATTCTGTTGATTTGGGGTAGAGAGTTCTATAGATGTCTATTAGGTCTGCTTAGTCTGGAGCTGAGGTCAAGTCCTGGATATCCTTTTTAATGTTCTGTCTTGTTGATCTGTCTAATGTTGACAGTGGGGAGTTAAAGTCTTCCACTATCACTGTGTGGGAGACTACGTCTCTTTGGAGGTCTCTAAGAACTTGTGTTATGAATCTGGGTGCTCCTGTATTGGGTGCATATGTATTTAGGATAGTTAGCTCTTCTTGTTGAATTGATCCCTTTACCATTATGTAATGCCATTCTTTGTCTTTTCTGATCTTTGTTGCTTTAAAGTCTGTTTTATCAGAGATAGAATTGCAACCCCTGCTTTTTATTTGCTTTCCTTTTGCTTGGTAAATCTTCTTCCATCAGTTTATTTTGAGCCTATGTGTGTCTTTGTATGTGAGATGGGTCTCCTGAATACAGCACACTGATGGGTTTTGACTCTTTATCCAATTTGCCACTCTGTGTCTTTCAATTGAGGCATTTTGCCAATTACATTTAACGTTAATATTGTTATGTGTGAATTTGATCCTGTCATCATGATGCTAGCTGGTTATTTTTCCCATTAGTCGATGATGTTTCTTCATAGCATTAATGGTCTTTATAATTTGGTATGTTTTTGTAGTGGATTGTACCAGTTGTTCCTTTCCATGTTTAGTGCTTCCTTCAGGAGCTCTTGTAAGGCAGGCCTGGTGGTGACAAAATCTCTGAGCATTTGCTTGTCTGTAAAGGATTTTATTTGTCCTTCATTTATGAAGCTTAGTTTGGCTAGATATGAAATTCTATCTAGGGTTGAAAATTCATTTTTTAAGAATGTCAAGGCTGGGCGCGGTGGCTCACGCTGGGAGGCCAAGGCGGGCGGATCATGAGGTCAGGAGATCGAGACCACGGTGAAACCCCGTCTCTACTAAAAAAATACAAAAAATTAGCCGGGCGTGGTGGTGGGCACCTGTAGTCCCAGCTACTCAGAGAGGCTGAGGCAAGAGAATGGCGTGAACCCAGGAGGCGGAGCTTGCAGTGAGCTGAGATTGCACCACTGCACTCCAGCCTGGGCGACAGAGCGAGACTCCGTCTCAAAAAAAAAAAAAAAAAAAAAAGAATGTCAAATATTGGACCCCACTCTCTTCTGGCTTGTAGGGTTTCTGCCAAGACATCTGCTGTTGATCTCATGGGCCTCCCTTTATGGGTAACCTGAACTTTCTCTCTGGCTGTCCTTTACATTTTTTTCCTTCATTTCAACCTTGGTGCATCTGACAATTATGTGTCTTGGAGTTGCTCTTCTCGAGGAGTATCTTTGCGGTGTTCTCTGTATTTCCTGAATCTGAATGTTGGCCTGCCTTGCTAAGTTGGGGAAGTTCTCCTGGATAATATCCTGAAGAGTGTTTTCTAACTTGGTTCCACTCTCCCGGTCACGTTCAGGTACACCAATCAAACATAGATTTGGTCTTTTCACATAGTCCCATGTTTCTTGGAAGTTTGTTTCTTTTCGCTCTTTTTTCTCTAATCTTGTCTTCTCACTTTATTTTATTGAGTTGATCTTCAATATCTGATATCCTTTCTTCTGCTTGATCGATTCAGCTATTGATACTTGTTTATGCTTCACGAAGTTCTCGTGCTGTGTTTTTCAGCTCCATCAGGTCATTTATGTTCTTCTCTAAACTAGTTATTCTAGTTAGCAATTCATCTAACATTTTTTCAAGGTTTTTAGCTTCCTTGCATTTGGTTAGAACATGCTCCTTAGCTCAGAGGAGTTTGTTATTCCCCACCTTCTGAAGCCTACTTTTGTCAATTCGTCAAACTCATTCTCCATCCAGTTTTGTTTCCTTGCTGACGAGGAGTTGTGATCCTTTGGAGGAGAAGAGGCATTCTGGCTTTTAGAATTTTCAGCCTTTTTGTGCTGGTTTCTCCCCATCTTTGTGGATTTATCTGCCTTTGGTCTTTGATGTTGGTGACCTTCAGATGGGGTCTCTGAGTGGGTGTCCTTTTTGTTGATGTTGATACTATTCCTTTCTGTTTGTTAGTTTTCCTTCTAACAGTCTGGCCCCTCTGCTGCAGGTCTGCTGGAGTTTGCTGGCGGTCCACTCCAGACCCTGTTTGCTTGGGTATCACCAGCAGAGTCTGCACAACAGCAAAGATTGCTGCCTGTTCCTTTCTCTGGAAGCTTCATCCCAGAGGGGGCAACCGCCAGATGCCAGCCAGAGCGCTCCTGTTTGAAGTTTCTGTCAGCCCCTACTCAGAGGTGTCTCCCAATCAGGATACACGGGGGTCAGGGACCCACTTGAGGGGGCAGTCTGTCCCTTATCAGAACTCAAGTGCTGTGCTAGGAGATCTGCTGCTCTTTTCAGAGCTGTCAGGCAGGGACGTTCAAGTCTGCTGAAGCTGCGCCCACGGCCGCCCCTTTCCCCAGGTGTTATGTCCCTGGGACTTATCTATAAGACCCTGACTGAGGCTGCTGCCTTGTTTTTCAGAGATGCCCTGCCCAGACAGCAGGAATCTATTTCTTTATAAACAGATTTGTTTTATTAGAATCTTACTCAGAAGCTACTGGTAGGGTGTAGTGGCTCACACCTGTAATCCCAGCACTTTGGGAGGCCAAGGTGGGTGGATCACGAGGTCAGGAGATCTAGACCAACCTAGCTAACACAGTGAAACCCCGTTTCTACTAAAAATACAAAAAATTAGCCAGGCGTGGTGGCAGCTGCCTGCAGTCCCAGCTACTCGGGAGGCTGAGGCAGGAGAATATTGTGAACCTGGGAGGTGGAGCTTGCAGTGAGCTGAGATGGTGCCACTGCACTGCAGCACTTCAGCCTGGGCAACACAGTGAGACGCTCATCAAAAAAAAAAAACAAAAAATAGAAGTTACAGTGAAAAGTTAAAGTGGAAAATATTCCATAATTAAAGTTAGATTTTGTGCATTAATTATTAAAAAATAATCCTTTCCAGAATATATTATTTTAAAAAACTATTTTAAAATTTTAATTTTTTTGCTTCTGGGCTTTAAAAACACATGTAACTTTTGTGATATTATATAGTTCCAAGAAATGTTGTTAATGATGTCTGTACTTTAAAAAGTCATATCCATGATACGAATGATTCTATTTTATAGCATTATGCAAATTTGTTTTATTTCCAAGCTTTCAGTCATTTTTTCCCCAAAGCCAGCACCAAAGTTTGCTTTGCAAGAATATCAAATCAAATTTCCACTCTCTGAAACATTTTGTGTGAGCTAGAAAACTTTCACATAAACAGGAAAATAATTAAGGCAGCAAAAGAGACCATTGTTTATGACACAGGCCAAATCATAACATGACTACAACCAGATAATAAATGCTGCCATTTTCTAGTTTGGGATTTAATTATTATTATTATTATTTTTTTTTTACATTATCATGTCCGCTAATTATAATAGGTGGGATAATACGGACTTGAAAACAATCTCCCTTGACTTACTCAGGCGATGCTTGTCTTGACTATTCAAAAAGTTCCCAGGCTCTAAGAATCAGTAAACCATAGAATTTTTCAATAAAAACAGACATCGCTTTTGTGTTTTTTAAAATTCTGCATCCATTTAACAATAGTTAACACCTATAGCACTAGTCAGTCTACCTTTTTTATTATTTCACCCAACCATTTGTTCTAGCTCCTAAAGTTTCTTCTGGGCTACGCTTATATTATTAAATAATAAAATAACATTGGGCAAAGTATTAGGCACCAAGTGATTACTCTGTAAACATATGTAAGTCCTCACAATGACAGGTACAGCAAATTTAAAGCATGTTTGATTCAAATTAAAGGTTTCTTCTATTTCTATTGCTATAAAATAAATGGCAGTAACAATAATAACATATATTCTATCATTAATAGAAGGGAGGAGGAGGAATTGTAGTGCAGTTGTGCACATTCAAAGTAAGAATAAATAAACTTTGAATTCCAAAGGTGAGAAAATCTTAATAGAAACACTCAATATTTATTATGTAGACACATATGCACGTACACATACACACAAGCTATAGAATACACATATTCTGTATAACTGTTCATATATTTTGCCTAAATATACAAAACTGTTTCTTTTTGTACTCAACTTACTTTCATTTCACCAAAGATGCCACCAAACCTCCCACTGCAGAGTTTTGTCATATGTTGACACTTTGCCTATAATTCATTTTCCACTTATTTGCATCATCTCGTTTTTATATGACTAGATAGATTCCATCTTTCATGATTCGAAGTAAGCATCATATCCTTAGGAAAGCCTTACCTGGCTAGCAATCTAGACACTTGTCCTTACTATTCAACATTTCAGCACAATATTTGTTTTCTTCATAATATCTATTAAAATAGATTATCATCTGTTTGTATTTTCACCTACAGAGTTGCTGTAGTCACTAATATATAGTCAGCATCTTGTATGGAATCTGTTAACCTAGTAGGCTCTGAATAAGCATTAATTGTATAAACAAAAATGTTAATTGTGTATATATTATGTTATACATCACAGATATGTAATAATTCTTTGTCATTTGGGGAGTGACAAGGGATTATTTGAGAAGAGCAGCAATTTAATTCACTGTAACATACTTTACTGATAAAGTTTATAGGTCTTAATGAGTGCAGTTTGCTATCTGCTTTTTCAGGAGTACTCAGTAAAGAATATTTAGGAAGAAAATAACTCCATAAAACATCTGTTCGTACCTTAGTGTTGTTC
This sequence comes from Symphalangus syndactylus, assembly GCF_028878055.3. Taxonomy (NCBI): domain Eukaryota; kingdom Metazoa; phylum Chordata; class Mammalia; order Primates; family Hylobatidae; genus Symphalangus; species Symphalangus syndactylus. The sequence goes on from NC_072433.2 coordinate 73,493,101, forward strand.
TACTCAGTGCTGATTGGCTTGTCCTTAATTCCTTGCGATCAGGCCTCATGCAGAGAACTGAGAAGAAATAAAAACAAAATATATTTCACCAAGTTATGAGCAACTTTTTACATATTTAATGGATAAAAATCATACTTGTACATGTGTACTCAATTTTGTCAAAGTGAACTCAAGATTTGTCTTATTGAGCCTTACAAGTATAATAAAGAAAACTGTGACATTATCAAATTGATTTATTTTTTTTCAGTTGGTTTTCTTTACTCTGCATTGAATTTTAATTGTTTAATTTGTGCAATTGGGAAAGACATTGAATGTTAAGCAAATAATTTAAAAATGACCAAATCTGACATGTTCTTTTCCATTTATTTCATAATACAGGTAAAAATTACAATTAACATTATTGCTTATCCTTATAAATTAATTTTTGTTATGATAGCCAAGTTAATAGCAAAATAATTGCAGAAATATTTTTAATCCAGTATGTTAATTATCATTGTGAAGAATAACAAGAGTTTGCCCCAGAATATGTTCAAATTTTTAAGCATACATATCATCTAGCCTTTTTTATATCCCTATATATAGTTTCCTGTATTTATATACCACTATTCACACGTTCTACAGCCATTTTTGTCAATATTATTTTTAAACAAGATCATAGCTCTGAGTTGAAATAAGTGGCATATTTAATAGAAATGATATATTTTCCAAGGAAAACTCACCCTAAGAAAATTTGAATTAAATCTATTTATACAACTATATTATGTTAACATTGTTATAAAACAATACAAGAAAATGTTTTTTAAAAAGAAAAAAATTCAAACCAGTACACCACAGAATTAATGCAAAATTCATATTACTCAGACCCAGTTTCTGTATCACTTTTCTGATTTAACAACATTTAACTCTTTTAATTACTATTATGGGGATTTTCAATGAAATTCTAAAAAAAATTGTTTTATTTTTCCTTCTTGATTTATCAACTTTAGACTATTTCTATTTACTACTTGTGAAATATGAGAAATTCTGCTTTGTGAGACTTCTTTTATCTTTTCAAACCTTTTATTAAATTATTTTTAGTTTTTCATATATTTATCCTCTAATTTTAAGTGATATGCTTAAATCTGTATTTCTTATTTCTCTAAATAAAGACAGATTGGACCTCGGACTTCAAAAGATGAAAAAAAAAACAAAAAAACAAAAAATGCTAATACCCCTACTTCTAGCTACCCAAATTGTCCCCAGTTCGACTTCTAACTTCAGATACTCAGACAACTAAAATCCATTGATAAGGTTTATCAAATTTACAGTTCCTACTGCAATAAAATTTAAAATATCTGTGTTTTGTAATATTTTGATTCTAAAATGGAAAACAGAGCATTTATATTATTAATGTAAATATTTTTTATTACAGAACTTGACAATGCATAAAGAGGAAAGCATAAGCTTAAAGAAGAAGGTCTAATTTTCACACAGAAACTGCAAAATTTTAAAAACAGTAATCTGTTTTTAAGTTACATATATTACATTTTATTGTGCTAAAACTCATGCTGCATTTGCATTTTGGTTCATTTGGATCACAACGTTTTGTGCAGCTTTAAAAAAAAAAAATTCTGATTACTTTGACCTTTTCCTACTTGGCAGAAGCAGTATAAAATCTTCTCACACTACGGATGACATTATCCAGATTGTTTATAATAGTACTAAAAAAATGTTTTACATATTACTGATTGCTTTCTAAAGGGGCTTGCCCATTTGTTCTTGGAATCTTTTTTCAGCGGAAGCTCCTGCTTTCCACTATTCATCTTGTTAGAATTCCTTTCTCATTTTGCTAGAGCGTATGTTCATTTTTTTTCCTACAAATAACAGATATGGTCACTGACACTATACTTTGTTTATCTGTAAATATATTTTTATTTCCTTTTGGTTTTAGCTTTCCTAGTTTATAACTGTGGGTTCAAACTTATTACAGTCAAAATTCCGGAGATATTTCTCCATTGTTTTATTATATAGCATCCAATATTGTTCTCGAGAAGTCTGACGTTCATATGCAACCTTCTCTTTGGCCACAGTGATTTGAAAATCTATTACTTAACGATTTTTAAAAGAAGGAATTTGGGGCTCCCATCGCTCTGCGACAACCACTGCCACCCCCTGCCCAGCAACCATCGCCACTGCTGTGGCCTGTGAGGACCAGCTGTATGATTAGGCCACAATCTTCAATGAGTAAACATATTCCTCAGTTTTGTGGTGTTCTCTGTCACACATGTATGAAATTTCTGAAGGGCAGTGGAGATTACTACCAGGCACAGCATGACCTCTATGCAGACAAATGAACTGTAGGGAACGCCCCATAAGAATGTTTGTCCTGGACACAGAAGTGTTGAATTGAAACCCACAGATCATTTTACAGGAGTTCTCACCTAGATGGGGTAAACCCCAGTGCCCTTCCTTTCTGTTGGCCTCAGTACTACTGGATAGAAGAATTACTGCTTCTTGTTAGGAGGTTCATTTCATTTATTATTACTTACAACTTCATATTCAAAGCACTGAAAATTTCAAATGGAGTATATTGAAGTCGACTTCAGTTTCTTTGCATCATTTCTGTATCCAATTTTTAAAATTCTTTCATAAACCTATTGAGTGTGTTTTTTTTTTTTTTTAACTAAATTAACATGGCTTGACTCCTGTGGAAGTCACACAAAAGAACATGAGATTTCTTATTACATACAATCAAACCAATGTGACCTTAAACAAATTTAGAAAGGAACTTAAGAAGTATGGAGTTACCATAATAATAAGAGTATGTGAAGCAATTTATGGCACTACTCTTGTGGAGAAGAAGGTATCCATGTTCTCGATTGGCCTTTTGATGATGGTGCACCACAATCCAACTAGATTGTTGATGACTGGTTATGTATTGTAAAAATTAAATTTCGTGAAGAACCTAGTTGATGTATTGCTATTCATTGCGTTGCAGGCCTTCAGAGAGCTCCAATACTTGTTGCTTAGCATTAATTGAAGGTGGAATGAAATATGAAGATGCAGTACAATTTATAAGACAAAACCAGCATGAAGCATTTAACAGCAAGAAATTTTTGTAGTTGGAGAAGTATCCTCCCAAAATACAGCTGCTCTTCACAGACTCCAAAGGTCATAGAAACAACTGTTGCATTCAGTAAAACTGGGGTGCCTCATGCTATTGACTTGGAAGTGGAACTTGAGATGACCTTTTGTTATACATATTAGACAACATGTTGGCTTAGTGAATAAGTCTAATGAATCTTCCATAGGAGTACTGAAAGGCAGTTTTACCAGACCACAAGCTAGACAGATTTGACAACCTCTGTGTTTGGGTTACAGTCAAACTATTTGGACACTTGGCAAAAGATTTCTGGCTGTCAGTATTTAAAGTGTGCTTGTCATTTATACCAATTGACCTTTCCTGAAATCGTGCATTATTGATTTATGTCTTATTTAAATCTATTCCCATGCCAGAATCTTAACAATATACACGAAATTTAAGGTTAGGTGCCAAAATACCCAGCACAATACTTGCATATTTTTAGTATCATATAGAACTAAAATCCCAAGGAACTATGAACAATCTAGGCCTTATGTGGTTTATTCCTTCAATCTTTTCAAACATTGAAAGTAGGGCCTACATGGTTATTTGCTTGCTCACTTTATGTTTACACCTCCCACATCAGGTTTACTTAAACACCGATTTTTTTTTTTTTTTTTTTACCAAGTCTTACAGTGATTACTTAACATGTATCTATAAATCTTACTTTGTGCTGTTATGAGAAAGCCTCCATTTTGAAAACCTACATTATACAGAAGCATCTGTCTTTAATGTCTTCAGACAAAACAGCCTTACAGTTAATTTAATGTTTGCACTCTGAGATACAACTTAACAGGGAGGGCCAGAGAAAAGAATGGGAGGGGGCTATTAATTATTTTTAGCAAAATATTGTCTTTGTCTTGTGCAGAACTTGTAGAATATGCTCTTTAGCTTAGTAAATATTTTTAAAGGTAGAGTTGCTTTGTTATTGTAGATAAAACAATTCTTATTCATAACATTTCTGAAATTCTTATAATTTTTTCCGTACTCATCAGAAGTTGTTTACCAACTTACTTTTGTTTGAATTGTGATTTTTTTCCCTTTTCTTCTTGACTTCTCCTGCAAAAAGAGAAGTGGGTTTCTGCTAATACATTGAGTAAACATCTAATATTTTATATGTCTTTTGAGCTGTGTAACTTAATATTTGGATACCTGATAATTTGTTTTATTATGTACTTGATAAATGGTGATGTGCATTAGTATTAGTTCAACTATATATTTATACTGTCTGAGGACATGTTTTATAGTTCTTTGGGAGAAATAATTTGTCAGTGTGTACCAACTTGGAAAAACCTACTGTGAGAGCTTAAACATCTAAATAAATAATGAAATTGAAAAGCAGAAAAAAGGGGGCGGGAATTTTTACATGTTTTCTGTGAGGTAGTTAATCAACCTGTGATGACACAGGTTTTTTTCTGAATAATTTATTTCTAATATTTTCTCCCTCCACTTTGTATGTTTTCACTTTAATAGTTGGACATACTTAGATTGAACTTTACATCAATCAATTTTCTATGATATTTTCTATCTGACTTTTGCATTAGATTCAGAGCATTTTATCAATGTCACCTTACAAAACCTTAAAAGTTAAAAAATTTAATTAAATACTTTTAAAACAATTTTAGACTTAGAGAAGAGTTTCAAAAATAATATGTAGTTCCACCCTACCTTTTACCCAGTTTTTACTTCTGAGGACAATTATCAAAACTAAGAAATTAACCAGTAAAATAGTTTGTTTTATATATAATAGTATATATTTTATTTTTGAGTTGTATGAGTTCTTTATACATTTTGATTGATAAACTCTTATGAGATATATGGTTTGCAAATATTTTTTCCAGATCCTTAGGTTGCATGGTCATTTTATTGCTTAAAACACACAGAACAGTGTCTGTCTGATTTAAAAGTCATCTTCTTTGCGATGCCAACAATTTTTACTTTAATGTAATCCCATTTATTTTTGCTTTTGTAGCCTCAGCTTTTGGTGTAATATCCAAAAAATTACTACCAAGGCCAATGTCAAGGAGATTTCTTCCCATGTTTTCTTCTAGGAGTTTTATGGTTTCAGGTATTCCATTTAGATCTTTATCAATTTTGAGTTGATTGTTGCGTACAATATTAGGTAAGGATCCAATTTTATTCCTTTTTTTTTTTTTTTTTTTTTTTATTTGAGATGGAGTCTTGCTCTTTCACCCAGGCCGGACGGCAGTGGCACTATCTCGGCTCACTGCAAGCTCCGCCTCCCGGGTTCACGCCATTCTCCTGCCTCAGCCTCCGGAGTAGCTGGGACTACAGACGCCCGCCACCGCGCCAGGCTAATTTTTTGTATTTTCAGTAGAGACGGGGTTTCACCGTGTTAGCCAAGATGGTCTCGATCTCCTGACCTCGTGATCCACCCGCCTCGGCCTCCCAAAGTGCTGGGATTACAGGTCTGAGCCACTGCGCCCGGCCCAATTTTATTCTTTTGCATGTGGAACTTCAGTTTTTCCAGTACTATTTCTTGAATAAACTTTCATTTCCCCATTACTTATTCTTGGTGTGCTTATCAAAAATTAATTCACCATATCAAATTTGTTTGGATTTATTATGGGGCTCTCCACTCTGTTCCACTGTTCTATCTATCTGTTTTAATGCCAGTATCATACTGCTCTGATTAATATAGCTTGCAAATTGAATTCAACAGTGTATCAAAAAGATTATACATCATGATGGAGTAATAACACATGGATTTGCACATATATTTGCATGTGTTATGAGGCTTAACATATGCAGATCAATCAATGTAATAATTACATTAACTAACTGAAAGACAAAAACACATAATCATCCCAACTGACACAGGAAAACATTTGGCAAAATTCAACAACTTTTCTCAATAAAAGCTCTCAAGAGTTTATATATAGAAGGAAAGTTTCTCAACATATAAAAGTTATTTGTGAAAAACCCATAGGTAACATAATAATTAGTAGTGAGAAACTGAAAGCTTTTTATCTAAGATTTGATATAAGGCAAGGATACCAACTCTCATCACTTCTATTCAACGTAGTACTGGAAATATGATCAAGAGCAATCAGACATACCTACATACATAGTTACATACATACATACACAAATGGTATTTACATTGGAAAAAAAAGAAGTACAATTATCTCTATTTACAGGTGACATGATCCTATATGTAAAAATCACAAAAGTCTCCACCAAAAAAACTGTTGAAATTAATTAATTCAGTAAAGTCATAAGATAAAAAAATATACAAACATCTACAGTATTTTTATACAGAAATAACAACCTAGCTAAAAAAATGAAGAAAACAATCTTATTTATGATAGCATCCAAAAAAAATAAAATACTTAAGAATAAATTTAGTCAAGGAAGTAAAAGGCCTGTACAATGAAAACTGTAAAACATCTATGAAAGAAATTGCAGAAGATGGAATAAATAAAAAAGATATTCCATGCTCATGCATCAAAACAATTTATTGTTAAAATACCCATAATACCCAAATCAATATACAGATTCAACACAATCTACCCTCAAAATTTCAATGACATTTTTCACAGAAATAGAAATAAGCAATACTAAAATTTGTATGCAACACAAAAGACCCTAACTAGCCAAAGTAATTCTAAAAAAGAAAAAACAAGTTGGAGGCATCACACTTCCTGATTTAAAATTATAGTACAAAGCTATAGTCATAAAAATGTATATCTTTCTTTTATTGTCTTTTACTTTAATTCTCTTATGTTCAAAGCACATTGTTTGTATGATTTATAATATTATAAATTTGCTGATCTCTTTTTTATAGCCCAGAATAAGGTCAGTATTGGTGAATGTTTCATAAATACCTAAAAAGAAAGTTTATTCTACTTTTGTTAAGTGAAATGTTCTGTAAAAGTCAGTCAGCTCTAGTTGACTGTTATGGTCTAGTGCTGCTATGGTCTATTTTAGCCTGGTTTTTTTTTTTTTTTTTTTTTTTTCTTTCTTTTCACTGAAACCGGCCTATCAATTACTTAGAAGTATTGAACTCCTTAAATATAATTGGGCTTTTCCTATTTCTTTTTCACATCTACCTTTTTTATTGTGGTGGGGAGAGTTCTGTATTTAGTTACATTCACATTTCATTATATCGTCTTGGAAATATTATGTCCTTTACCCCTGAATATTATTTGAAATGAAAGCTACTTTAGCAGTCATCTTTAAAGCTGATACTTTAAAATAAAGTGTCATCTTTATTTGTTAATGATTGTATTATACATCTTTCTCCTTCTTTTTTCGTTTATGTTATTTGTTGTTTCTCCTTATATTTAAAATAGGATTCTTATAGACAGCATATGTTTGGTTCTTGGATTTTCACCCAATCTGATATTGTCTTTCACTGGTTGGGAAGCTGAGCTAAATTTGAGTTTACTGTTGCCGTAGTTACGCTTTTCAAATTTCAGTCGTGATAACCTTGTGTTTAGGGACAGGGTTACTTTTCCAGAGCAGTGCCTGCTAGACATTTTTTTAAGTCCTCCCTTTGTGCTACGCCTCAGAGAAAGCCTCTTGGCATGCTTTTCTTTACCTATTCTTCTCAGCAATTTTCTACTATTACTTCCCATTCAATCCTTCACTGCTTAATGGTGGGAGGGCCAGTGGGGATTGGGCATCCCTTGTTACTCTGAATAAGCCTCAGTTTTAGGCAAGCTTTACATACCTAAATCTTAGGGTGAGGCATGATCTGTTCTCTTTGCCCTTCCCAAGCTGTCTTTCTGAGTCCAGTGCCTATTCCTGACAATCTCCAAGAGAGCTTTTTTTTTTTTTTCCTATTTCATTCCCATAGATATAATGAGTTTTAAACCTAAGCGTGACAGTGTTTATTGACCCTCCCTTTACTAATTATATAGGGGAAATATTAGGGAGATAAAGCTACAGGATCTGGGTGGAGTTTCTTGCCCTGCCCACAAAGGTGCTGCTTCCTCTTCCCAGGTCTACATGATATTAGACATTTTGATGTTATCTGTGAAGGCCTAGATGGGTTTGTTCAGAAAATACCTTTCAAATAATAGCAACTTCCCCAAATTCTGTGACCTTTCAGGGACTCCACACTTGGATTAAAGCAACTTCACACTTGGCTTAAAGTCTAACATATTTGGCCTAAAGCAACTCACCAACTATTCTAGTTGAGGTCTTACAAGTCTGCAGTATATCAACCCTAGTTAAGTATGTGAACTCACCTCTTCTCTCCCTGCAGGTGTCTATCTTTCCTTAGATTAAAGGCTAGATCTTTGCTTTGTTTTCCGACGGGTTTGAAAGAAAATGAATTTTAAGTTAATCTAGCGCTATTACATTAGAAAAGTGAATGTGGCACTCCTTTTAGCTCTCTATTCCCAGAGCAGAAGCTGGAAGTGTTGTATAAAATATTTGTAATTTCCAGAAATCCTTTTTGTTCTCTGACACTTTTCCCTGTGAGTAGTAATGTGATTTTGCTTTAAAGATATTCTGTGTTCTCTAATCTCTCTAAGAATATTGATAAGAATTTTAAATATAATTTTATATGTCCCAAAGTATTTCTTTTTCTCTAGTATTATTTTTTCTGTTTGCTCATCTCATACCTTCTGTCTTAATATTTTATTTTTCTTTACTGCTACTTTTTGAATGTCTATCTCTAATTATAAACTGAGGTTAGGATACTTAATAAAAGTAATTGTACGCATATTCTAATTACTTTCCCAGTAGTCTTATACCTGAAATGAAAGACCTGCTTAGAAGTTATTTGTACATATTTAGAAAAAAAATTATAGTTGAATGCACAGCTGGGCAGGTTGCAATATATTGTCATTTCCTCCAAAACCAAAATAAGATGAGATTTACTTTGAATTACCGACATTTATATTTAGAGGCCTAGTCCATTTCCTAGGGGACTTTTTTACTTCTTTAAAAACAAACAAACAAAAAAACACTTTATATTTGATAAGAGGGAAAATCACACTCCACCAGTGACACTGTAGTACAAAATTCTGTGTATCCGCTAAAATAAATATATGAAGTATCTCTAAAAAGTTCAAGAAAATTTATATTATGAAAAAGCTATGCATGCATGGATTTTAAATTTTTTTGCACCAAAATGAACTTCTACTAATTCTTTATAACTTGTCTGAACAAGATCTAGTCTGAGGCACTACGCAGAATGAGACATCAGTTTGAAATGGTCCCCTAGCAAAGCAACATGAATTCCACAAAGATTAAAGCAAGAACTAACATCAACTTTATGATGAAACTTTTGTGGAAGAATGGTGAAATCATAGATGGTTTCCAAAATGTTTATAGGTCAATGCCCCAAATAAATCAGCGGTTTAATAATGGATAACTAGCTGATAACTTGTAAGAAGGGGCCAGAAATTGAAATTGAAGTTGAAATTGAAGCCCTCAGTGACATACCAACCACATCAACCTGTGAGGAAAAACATTAACCTTGTTCATGTTCTAACTGAGGAAAAACAGTTATTAACAGCAGAAACACTAGTCTGGGCAACATAGGGAGACCCCATCCCTACAAAAGATAAAAAAAATTAGTTAGTCCTGGTGGTGCTTGCCTGTGGTCTCAGCCACTCTGCAGGCTGAGTTGAGAGAATCACTGCAGTGAAGCAGCAGTCAAGGCTCCAGAGAGCTATGATTGAGCCACCACACTTCGGCCTGGGTGACAGAGCAAGACTCTGTCGCAAAAAACGAAAACACCTAACAGCACAAACAATAGCCAACATCATAGGCATTTCAATTGGTTCAGCTTAAACAATTCTGACTGAAAAATTTAAGTTTGGAAAATTTTCTATTTGATGGGTGCCAAAACAATTGCAACCCAGATCAGCTGCAGACAAACTCAGAGCTTTCAATGGAAATTTTAAACATCTGAGATCAAAATCCTGAAGAATTCCTTCAAAGAATTTATAATAGAAGGTGAAACATGGCTTTTCCAGTATGATCCTGAAGACAAAACACAATCAAAACAATGACTACCAAGAGGAGGAAGTGGTCTAGTCAATGCAAAAGCAGACTGGTCAATTGCAAAGATCATGGCAAAAGCTATATGGGATGCTCGAGGGATTTTGCTTGTTGATTATCTGGATGGCTGAAGAACAATAACATCTACTTATTATGGGAATGTTTTAAGAAAGTTAGCCAGCTTTAGCAGAAAAGACACATGGGAAAGCTTCAACAGAGTCCTACTCCACCATGATAACGCTCTTGCTCATTTCTCTCATGAAACAAGAGTAATTTAGTGAGAACTTCGATGGGAAATTATTAGTCATACACGTCACAGTCCTGATTTGACATTTTCTAGCATTTCTTGTTTTCTAATTTAAAAAAAATCTATAATGGGTACCCATTTTTCTTCAGTTAATAATGTAAAAAGATAGCACTGATGTGGTTAAATTCATTGATGTGGTTAAAGTTCTTTAGGGACAGACTAAAAAGCTGGTATCCCTGCTTTCGAAATTGCCTTGACTTTTATGGAGCTTTTGTTGGGAAATAAAGTTTTATATTTTTTATTTTATCTTTTATTTTTTCCACAAATATTATAAAGTTATCTTATACTTGAGACCCTTGAGTAGAATGGGTTTTACTAGTGGTGATTTTTCTTGTGCTTCTTTTGGTCTGCTGGTCTGCAGTTTTCTCCAGTTTGGTTTATTTACTTCCTCAATCCCATCTTCTTTATATTATCTCAAGATTTTGTGAGGGAAAAATTGTTCAGGCAGCTTAAAATATTCTCTATGTTTTTATGAATTTTACCTATTCCACTAAATATTTACTGTAATTTAAGTAGAGTTTTATGGTGGAAACAAATTTAAGTATAATTTTTCAGGCCACCATCTTGGACTAAAAATTAAACTGAATTTTTTAAGCTACTATTTTTATTTTTTTAAAAAGAAATAAAATTATTTTAAAAGTTAGAAATAATAATGACCTGCTGTAAACTTGGTGTTCTGATTACAACCTGTAACTTAAATTTGTAAAAACATTCATATTTCATCTGCTTTTCAAAAGTTAAATAAGTTTGCTTGAAAATATATAGTAGTCATAAGGTGTTATGCAGGGAAGAAAAACCAGCCTCTCTATCAAATATCATATAAGGAATTCTCTTGAGATGCACTTTTACAGAACATTTTACCTCACCACAGAATTTTATAAGTACCCTATCTTTTTTTCTTCACAGTAAGAATACTTAGGCACAAAAGAGGTAAATGGCATCCTCTAGGTATAGTCTCAGTAAAATGAAGTTCAAATAAACATCTTAACAACCTGAGAGCTTAATAAGGACTGTCACTCCAGCCAAATAAAAGCAAGACAAAACAACAACAGCAAAAGCAACAATAATAAGCAAACCACTACAATTTTTTAAATTGCCTTTAAAGATATTGAAAGCTGAAGACTAGCAATACAGAATGAAAGTCTAAGATTTCAATTTCTACTTGTCTTGGAAAGCTAAACAATGTCCAGAAATTAGCAGTACATTTTCTTTCTCATTTTATTTATGGTAATCAATGTCTTTGTTTTAGTTGTAGGTAGTAGACTAGTATAATGCTAAGTATATTTCTGAACTAGGTTTCACTTGGCAGCCATTTTAAGAAATCTTTGTTCTTTTCTTTTAAGGTGTCTGCTTTATTTTAGAAAATTCAGAGATTGCACCAGGAATTCTTTTTTTTTTTTTTTTTTTTTGTCTTTTTGGACAGTTAACTTTAGTAAGTTAATTTATAAGAAAAATTCCTTCACAATGCCTAAGTGCCTGGCACTCATTTGTTCCCCTCATTGTGTCCAGAATTGGTGGGTTCTTGGTCTCACTGACTTCAAGAATGAAGCCGCGGACCCTCGCTGTGAGTGTTACCTTTCTTAAAGGTGGCGTGGCCGGAGTTGGTTCCTTCTGATGTTCGGATGTGTTCAGAGTTTCTTCCTTCTGGTGAGTTCGTGGTCTCGCTGGTTTCAGGAGTGAAGCTGCAGACCTTCACAGTGAGTGTTACAGCTCATAAAGGCATTGTGGACCAAAAGAGTGAGCAGTAGCAAGACTTACTGCAAAGAGCAAAAGTACAAAGCTTCCACCCCGGAACAGGTTGCCACTGTCGGCTTGGGCAGCCTGCTTTTATTCTCTTATCTGGCCCCACCCACATCCTGCTGATTGGTAGAGCCCAGTGGTCTGTTTTGACAGGGCGCTGATTGGTGTGTTTACAATCCCTGAACTAGACACAAATGTTCTCCACGTCCCCACCAGATTAGCTAGATACAGAGTGTGGACACAAAGGTTCTCCAAGTCCCCACCAGAGTAACTAGATACAGAGTGTCCATTGGTGCATTCACAAACCCTGAGCTAGACACAGGGTGCTGATTAATGTGTTTACAAACCTTGAGCTAGATACAGAGTGCCGTTGGTGTATTTACAGTCGCCGAGCTAGACATAAAGGTTCTCCACCTCCCCACCAGACTCAGGAGCCCAGCTGGCTTCACCCAGTGGATCCCGCACAGGGGCTGCAGGTGGAGCTGCCTGCCAATCCCGTGCCGTGCGCGCGCACGTACTGCTCAGCCTTTGGGTGGTCGATGGGACTGCGCGCCGTGGAGCAGGGGGCGGCGCTCGTCGGGGAGGCTCCGGGCTCCACAGGAGCCCACGGAGGGGGTGGGAGGCTCAGGCATGGCGGGCTGCAGGTTCCGAGCTCTGCCCCGCGGGAAGGCAGCTAAGGCCCGGTGAGAAATCGAGCGCAGTGCTGGTGGGCCGGCACTGCTGGGGGACCCAGTACACCCGCCGCAGCTACTGGCCCAGGTGCTAAGCCCCTGATTGCCAGGGGCCGGCCGGCTCCTCCGAGTGCGGGGCCGCCAAGCCCACGCCCACCCGGAACTCCAGCTGGCCCGCAAGCGGCGCGCGCAGCCCCGGTTCCCGCTGGCGCCTCTCCCTCCACACCTCCCTGCAAGCTGAGGGAGCCGGCTCCGGCCTTGGCCAGCCCAGAAAAGGGCTCCTACAGTGCAGCGGTGGGCTGAAGGGCTCCTCAAGTGCCACCAAAGTGGGAGCCCAGGCAGAGGAGACGCGGAGAGCGAGTGAGGGCTGTGAGGACTGCTAGCACGCTGTCACCTCTCATCATGATCTCCTTGGCAATTCTTATATTTTTTATGAGGGAAATCTATGAAATGCAATCAATCTATGTGGGTTTTATATATGCACTCCCAACTTGCTCAGCTTGCTCAGATGTGCAGAAAACATCCGGGATCAAAACAAGGAGGAGAGGAAACAAATCCATCAGGATAAACAAGAATAAAATGCATTTCATTTATTAATCAAACCACAAGTCAATATTTTCAAAATAGATAATAAAGCATTCATAAAACAAGATAGGAGACCATAGTATACTTTAAGTTGGTGAATGCTAAAATGTTTTCTCTTCCCTGCTTGTGCTAAAGGATGAGAACAGCACATACACACAGACCTGGAGAAGTTTTGGTACACCGTTCTCTTGGAGACCCCATGAACTGTGGGGAACTAGAGAGGCTACCTTAGCGTCTTGCTTAGAGGTGAGCTTGCTTATAGCTTCATCAGCATTCTGTGGTCAAGAGCAAGGGTAAACATCTCCTCCTGTAGGATTTTCGGCTCAGTGGCACACATAAGAATCCAAAAGAGGGTTAAAGGATTAACCCTTGAAGATGTGTTTTCAAGATATGAACATTATAAAATTATAAATATGATGAGGCCTTCTCTTTAAGCTCTAAAAACCACATTATGCAGAGTTCAATAAAATATAAAGACAATAACAATTTGGAAAGGAACCACAGGAAATATTCTTTGCCTGCCTATTCTTTAAAAAGAGCCTACCTGTATTGTACCCTAAATTTAAAAACCTGATTCTGAATCAGGGAGCGTCGGGAGCCAGATGTTCACAGGGTTATGTCTTCATTTATTTCACTCAGTTAAAAACTCACAGAACAGAACAATGTGGCTACCCAATGTTTATTTTTATATCATGACTTTTATTTAGAATGAGTTGGTCAGCAGGAAAATCTAGGCTTTCTAGTGTCACCTTTGACTTCTGAATCTGTTCCTTTTCCTCCACTGTATGTTATTCTGAGTTGTCCTAAAGCTGTGAGTGCTATTCCCAGGACTTTCACCTTCTGTGTATTTATATTAAACATTTCATGAAACAAAACAATATTCTAGAATTTACAAGGTTGTTTCTTCACGGCAGTAATTAATAGGTAGGTATGTATTTTTGTGAAGAGACAGGCTTTTCCTGGGGGAACAGTGTTAGGGACAGAGTGCTGGGCAAAATAAAATCGAATAGCCTCACATCTGTCATGTCCTGATCATCTATGAGCTGAACCTTAGATGTTTATTGTATTAAATTATCCTGGGGGTAAAAAATGAGTCCTACAGTCTCTTCCTCAATTATTTACGGTCCTTAAAACCAGAAAGTGAGACCATATCCACCTTCACCGCTGCATTGCCTTGCTGCCTAGGTTAGGCATATGGAAGACCCCTAAAAAATATTTGTAAAAATTAATGAATGGATGGATGGATGAACACGTAAATAATAAAACAGTTAGTTGCCATCTAATTGGTTTCCACAACATAACATACATTATAACTTACTTTTTAAGTGAAATATGTATTATTTTTCACCACTAGATTACAGTGCACAATCAGCCTCTTTTTGGCCATTTCTGTTTCATCAGTGCCTAAGGAGCTAAATCAAGTGGAAAGCTTTATCTGAAATCCAGAAGTCTTATCCATTGAGCACATAAAGTGTAATACATTTTACATTTAATGGAGACATACATGGATTGCCATCCTAGAGCCCTGGCTAAATTATCTAACTCTCAGATGACTATGTTCTGCCTACTTAACTTCTCTATGCAGCAACTATTACTTTTAGTGTTTTTCTCCATCCTTTAACTAACATTTAAAATTATTTTGCACTTTCATTTGTTAACTACCTAGGGGTGAAATGCAACAATTATTTTTGTGGTGGTTTGAGTGGTCCCTGAAGAAATGCATTTAAATTTGCAAAGTACTTTAGTTGCTTTTGAGACTTAAATTACTGCTCTGTAAATGTAGCATATTGCAACTGCCAATGCTGCTATAAAATAATGTATTGAGAAAGATTATAGACTTGCCTAAGATTACTTTCTTTGTTGTCATTTTTGCCATCCATTTTCTACCAATTTTCTTTTTTCTGTATTAAATGAAAAATGTTTAAGGAATTTATCCTCTTTCCTTATTCCAGAGGCAAACTACCTACGCAGATTAAAAGACTTTGGCTATCATAGCAAGCTATTTTGGAATATCAGTGTCATTTTCAATATATAATTTTCCGTTTGAAAATCATTTATACATGATGAAAAGTGAAATGATTTATAATAATTAGCCAGTGAACTCAAACCGGGCAGTAGTAACTTAATGGCTCATATCACATTCTCTATACAAAAGTCATCCAAATATTTGGTTCCAGTTGGTTTATTTTGGAAAAGTTCCACACTCAGACAATTTTGTCTGTCTTTGACAGTCAAAACAGTTGTTCTAGCCTGCTTCATTAGTTGCTTTAGTTCAGCTAATATGCAACTCTCATGATCAATCCATGCCCTCAAGGTTTGGAGTCTTGTAAGAGGAAAAAAGAAAAACAAGTGTAGTCAATGAATTATTGGAAAGGAGTATTGTGACAAATGCTTTATGTTACCGTTAAAGCCAGAGACCCTGGAGAAAGAAGAATCTCACTCCATCAGTTACAGATGGAGTGAGATTCATGTTTATGCCCTCCAGAATTTCCTGATATTTCCATATATGTTATACAATTTTTTTTAAAAATGTTGAAAATCCAATCAAAATTATTTTCTGAGAAAATTTCTCAATTAACTCTGCTTATTTATGCCATCTTCCCTTTGCAACTATCTACCCTTAATTAATCATTGTTGTTTTCTATTTCCTAAGTTGCTTTATAAATATGTGAATATTTATGTTAAGTACATTCTTTTTCCTTCCCAATTTGTTATAAACTCTATTTAAAAAAAAAGGGTTGAGTGTCCTCTGTGTTATCCAATATTTAATAATTATTATACCAAAAATCTCAGATATAATCTCTTTGCCAGTTTTATTTATTATAAAGAGTGATTATTGATACATACTGAAAAATTAAGTATAATCAATATGGACTTTCCATCACAACTGGAATTAATTGAGATCATAAATTCAAAATGTAAATATGCCTTTAACACAAATTACATATTTTTTGTTTTATTGTTAGAAAATGTAATTATAGGATTACAAAAGTTTAAGAATAAAAAGGTAAAATTTAAGTGCCTAATATGTCACAAAATTTTTTTCCAGTTTTGTATTTTACTAAGTGACATAAATGGCACATAATACAGAATTTGTTCTTTGCATATAAGTAATTCATCGATTTGAAAATTGAATGAATACTCAAAAGATTAAAATATAATTACAACTATATGAGGAAATAAAATACATATTTATATTTTCATATGCCATTTTAGTATTTCCTTTAATAAAGATTTTTCTGTTTTACGAGTTAGACTTTCCGGCTTTGGGCATCTTCCAAGTGCCTAGCCTGGGAAAACTGTTCTTTGTCTGCCTCTTTTAATCTTTATTGCTTTATTGAATCTAAATGATGACACTATGTTCTAAATATAAATTACCTACTACCTAAAAATTCTACTTAATCACTACCTTTGTTTAATCACTTCATCATTCATCACTTCATATTATTTTAGGAGTTTCTTTGACTCTTTTAGATTCTTACCCCCTAAGCAAATTTTAGTTTGCTGTCATATTTTGAAACATTTCTTCAATTAACCTCGTTCTGAAGTACCATCTTATTAGGAGTTCTCCAAAATATAACAGAACTACTGCCAAAGGCTTTTTTACAGTTTCCTTTCAAATAGCATTTCTTTTCTTCTGAGCCAAACACTTTAGCCTAGGTAGTGCTATAAGAACAAATCCTGAATCTCAATGGTTTAACAAAACAAAACTTTGATTTTCTCTCATAGTACATGCCCAGTGCTGGCTATCAGGGAGCTTTGTTCAGCTTCGTCACTCAGGAGCTCAGTAAAGGAAAAGTTAATATCCCCATATACTACCATGACCACTGTAACCCTGAGGGATAAAGTCAGGAGACTGGTGAATCACCACTCCCTTTCACCATTCCTAAACAACAATTTCTATTTATGTCATCTAAACTACTATGTTATCTATTTATTCAAGTCACATGACAACATTAGACTTGAAATGGGATAGAGAAGTGCAATCTCACAATCTGACCAGAAGGAAGAAATATTTTGAAACAAACATTAGAAATATTTTGTGAATGAAATTTTGCATTTGCACATTGCACTCCAGTCTAATTAACATAGCAAATACCCAAATTTGTTATTGATGGAGGATTTTTTTTCTTGGGTACTTTGAAAACCGGGGACCCCTCTGCCGGTGATGCCTCAGCCAGGCCTTCATCAGCCACACTGGCATGTCCCAGCTCAGCTGTGTAATAGCTTGTAACTGCATTTGGAGGTTCCGGAGCTTTTGTACTATTCCCAAGAAAAATAAGGATATGCTGGACATTGAAGGGTGAGGGGGGCGGAGAAGAATTTCATTGAGTGACAAAACAGCTCTCAGCAGAAAGGGGATGTGGCAGGTGGTTCCCCTACCCGAAGGTAGGAAAGTTCCCCGTGTGGCTGGGTCAGGGAACTTTTATGGACTCAGAATGGGGAGTGTGTGCTTATAGGTTTGTGAGTACGCAAAAAAAGTTAAAGCGAGGACACCATTCAAAGGTGGGCACGACAGTGTAGAAAAACCAATTAGAAAAGGGTAGGTATGTGTAAAAATAGGTGAAGGGTGGGGACCAATCAGAGGAAAGTGCAACAAATGGGACGATAAGTTCTCAATGTGGTCAGATGATTTTACTTGTAGCTTGGCTTTCAGGCGTTAACCTGTCTTTGGCTTGGAGGTGGGGTTTCACCGGGAGCCCGCCTCTATCTACCTAGGCATTTGGCTGCCTCCCGTCACTGTCATTATTATGTTTTAGTCTCTGTGTTCTTTTCATTACTTTAATCATCACACCAAATTTGTTTAGTTAATAATATTATTTTTATCTTATATTTAGGATTCACTGAGGCTCACAGGTTAAGGAATTGACAAAGTTCAGGATGGCGAAGTTAGATTGAAACGTCACTTGTCAGATGCAAAAATCATTATATTAAATGTACCCTCTTATAATTAATATATAATAGTTGAACTAACACGAATGACTTCATAGTAAAGCCCATGCAAATTACAGATCTTATGCATTTTAAAGATTTATTAATAACTTCAAGGATACCGGCAATCAAGCAACACAGGGAAAAGAGGGAGAGTTCTGACAATAAAAGGAAAGCTCCCAGATCCTTCCTTCCTGCATGGGGTGTATTCCTCTGGAATAGTAGAAGAGATATATAAGTGAAGTTTATGAGGTTATCTCAAATAGAAGGAAGAATTTCAGTTAAAAACATTTATATTTTGTATCTTACAGAGTTATAGAACTTATCCAACATTTTTCAAGGAGCTTTGACTCACAAATTAATAGATTCTGGTTTATTTTACTATTAGTAAAATAGTAATTTTTTACTAATTAAAAAATTTTTACCTAGTATGATCAACTTAGCCAACTCAGACAACCATATCAGACAAAAAAATTCATCTATAATAATTATATATATTTAATGCTTTAAATATCAAATATTGAGTTTATTATAAATAACATATAACCCTATACCATTTATGTTTCAGTTAAATAAATATTATTTAAACAAATAAAAAATAGGATTAGGGAACAAAGGCAATTAGCAGTAATAATAGCAGGACTGGTTATACTAATATCTCTGAGAAAATTATAATATTTTAAAATGTTTCCTTCTTTAAAATGCAATTAATTTTACCTCTTTATTTTTATGTACATTTTTGTGTCTGATTAATTTTGCTCCTAATTGTGTTTGCAAGATTCATTTTGTGATATATATCTAGTTCACTCATTTTCTAGACTATTGAGTGATACATAAATTCCAAAATTAACTCACATTTTAATGTTCTTAACATTTATATTATTTCTAGCTTTAAGCTATTATAAAAATTGCTGTTGCATTCACGCATACATGCACAAAATGCCTGTATTTCTGTTGACTATTTACCTAGAAAGGATAGATATGCTGGATTATAGGTTATGTAAGATATTATCTGCAATGATGGTCACCAACAATTCCTCTCATGTTTGAATGTTTTTTAACTCTTTCGAAACTCTTCGTTATATATTTAAATCATATAGGCTATACTACTGAGCATTCTTGACACATAAATATAAGACTTCTTCAGAAGAGAACATACTATAGGGACAGTAAAAAGACCAGTGGTTGTCATGGGCTGGGGGGAGGGAGGAATGAATAGGTGTAATGCATAGTATATTTAGGACAGTGAAACTATTCTGTATGATACCCTAATGGTGGATATTTATCATTCCACATTTGTCCAAACTCATAAAATATACAACATACAGAATGAACTAATGTAAACTATGGACTATGGGTGACTAAGATGTATCAATTAATTTTATCAGTTATACCAAATGTATCTCCTAGTGGGATATGTTTATATTGGGGGAGGCTGTGCACGTGTGGGGGAAGTGATTATATGGGAAATCTCTGTAACTTCTGCTCAATTTTGAGAGTGGATCTACAGCTGCTGTAAAAATCAAGTCTGTTAAAAAGATCAGAACATAAATACTATGGGATTAATTAAAGAGATATTATCTATACTTAATAACGAATAACAATGACATTTCTTTATATCCAATGGCAAGATTGACTATGTTTTATTTTTTCTTTTTCCTTTTCCAATAATACTTCTCTAAATTGACTGAAGCATTTAGAACATTCTTCTTTTCTTTTATGTAGTGTTAAATTTCAATTCAGTCAAACAGAAAATTCATTCTGACTTATAGCTGTGCTCTTATCAAGCTAACGGTACACTGATTTCTGGCGTCAGTCCAGTGTAATTATTTCAAGCTAAATAGTCTCTCAACAAAATCATTTGAGAATGAAGTATTTAGGATTTTACCTACTAGCAAGAGCAGGTTAGGCTTGTAGGAATACTTTTTCATTACTCTAAAAATTTTTATCCACATTATATCTACAGGCTTGTAGGAATCCTTTTTCATTACTCTAAAAATTTTTATCCACATTATATCTACAGGCTTGTTTTGCAGACTAGCTGTTTGTTAATCAGGTTCTTTGTGTCTGTTCATTATATGTGCTATTCATGTCTAAAATGCCCATCATATTTAAACACTGTGAAGCATATCGAATGTTTTCATAAGCTAAGCTTCTATTTTTCAGTGAAATTTGTTCAGAAAAAGAGAGGTAATTTGAACTCTTGAATTGAAGCTGGATTCCAAAAAGTTATAATTTTAATAAAGAAGTTTAGAAAGTCTTAAGTTTGCTGGTGGCTCGTGACGTGTGTGTGTGTGTGTGTGTGTGTACAAAAACAATCTTATTTCTAAAAAAAAATTGAATCATTATATTTTTACTGCCTGGGTTTTGTTGTAACCTACACTAACATCTAACACTCAGGTGAAATCAATTCATCTTTTTTAGAATGCTTCCTTATGGCTGCTTCAAAAATCATCAAATAGTTTTTGAGAAATAGCATATAAATTGTTTATCTTACAGTAATCCATTTTCTCCATTCTTATGCTCAATGTGTTTTCAAATTAAAGAATAACATTCTTCTTGTTCTGCACTTTGAAAATGTGATTTCATATTAGGTCAGTATTGTAATATTTATTCTATCAATGGCTGCAGTGATAGCAGTCTCGTAGGCACAAGTCTACAAGTTTATCTTCTTCCATTTTTATAACGTAAAAAAAGTCTCAATAAACGATTCCTTAAGTTTTTAGGAAACCAAAATGTCACCCAAAATTATCACTATGACATCCTTACTATCACAGGTACACAAATCACACCCCTTTTTAGGAGTGAAGGCTATAAAGTTTAGAGGATATTTAGTACAGAAGATCTTTTCTCTTTATTTCTTAACTCTAGTTAAATGAAATTTGCCCAAATTTGTATTTTTACTTTCTATTGAATATACATATTGTTGGACAAAGTCTAGTTTATATTGGCCAAGGTATCAGTGATCTTTCATTTTATGTTTTCTGCAGCTTTATTAAAATCTTTTAGAAATAGATTATATAAAACTCTATTTTTCAAACCAAAATATGTAAGGAGAGTTTTATTGTTGCTCTCATTTGACACATTAGTTGATATACTGTAGAAAGCATGATTGTTAATAATGTCTGACATATCAGCTGTATTTGTAGAAGGCAAACACACTTCTTATCAAATCCCCCCTTTCTTTATACTTAGGTGCAACCTCTGAATCAGGAAATGTTGCTTTAAACAGATTCATGAAGTAATCAAGGAAACTATATGATAATGCTTATTTGCTCATGTGGTACACACACATTAACTCAGCTGGTGTTGTTTGCGACTGAGCCTTATATGGGAGACAAAAACCTTTGCTTGATTTAAAAGTACATATGTCTCACCCTAGAACTGTGAGGGTCAGTATAAACATGTATTTCCATATCCACTTCTTCACCATGTCCAGTCTCAAATTCCTTTCTGCATATTTTGCAATATACTCTGTCTTGATTTTTTATTTCCCAAATTCAGTTGCATATGACCTTCCATCTATCAGTAAAATAACAGATCTATTTAGCCTGCATTTATGGTGATGTATGGATCATGCTGGCATTGGTATTTTAATGGCTCTCATTTTCATTATTTGAACTTTTATAAAATATGATCATGATCACAATATTCAAATTATGAAAGTATCACTATATTGATAACATAACATTTTATGTGCAGGCAATGTCAAAGGACAGTTAACACTAAGGATTATAATACACTTAAATTGTGCACTTAAGTCTCATTACTTATAGTGATGCAACAATGGATGATCCATTATTGCAAGGCACAAATTACCTTCCCAACATCACCTTTTATAGAACAAAACAGCAACAGTAACTATGGAAGATGGCAAATCCATGCCCTATCCATTTAATACTGAAAACATGTTACTTTTAGCTCTTGTTTTGGGGATGGCTACTATATGGGTCTTGTATTCTCTCTACTCCACCTCCTACCTCTCCACACACCTCCACACCACTGCATTCAAACCTCAAAACGAGTACATTTTGAATCCCAGTGAGGGATATGCTGTGACACTGAATTTTCAGTGCTAAGACAAAATCATTCCTGGGCAAACCAAGAAAATTGTTCCCTGTTCTCCCTACCTTATGACAAGTATACACTGCAAAGGGTCCTCTGCAGATAAGATATCTTTCTCTAAGCAAATATTAGTAGTATGTTTTTCCAGAGATCTGATTGACATAAAAATTATATTTGGTTATCTGTCTTCCTTTTACTTCGTTGAGAATCCCTCCATGTAAAGGTCTTGAATGAATCATAGTGCAGCTCTTTTAGCTCCTTCCTCTTTATATGGAGGTATAAAAATTATATTTACATATCTGTATGTGTATACATACGTACATTACACACAAATTAATGTCATATAATTTTATTTTTATTTATGTATTCTTTTTTATTTTTTTGAGATGGATTCTCACTTTGTCACCCAGGCTGGAGGGCAGTGGCATGATCACGGCTCACTGCAACCTCTGCCTCCCAGGTTTAAATAACTCTCCTGCCTCAGCCTCCTGAGTAGCTGGGGTTACAGGCATGCACAATCACACCTGGCTAATTTTGTATTTGTAGTAGATACCATGTTGGCCAGGGTGGTCTCAAACTCCTGACCTCAGGTGATCCACCCACCTCGGCCTCCCAAAGTGTTTATTTTTATTAATGAAATTCTTACAAAAGAGGAAAAAATAGTATAATGAACCAAAAATTATCTACTTATGGCCACTCTCTAAGAGTTTAAGACTCACTTTTCAAATATAACCACAATATTTTCACAATATCACAACAAAAAGAAAAAAATACAATAATAGTTTACTAGCATGAAATATCTCATTTTGATAGAAGCAGGAGGCAGATAAATCCCAGGCAGACAGTGGAGAATCCCTGGTGAAACTCCAACCTTCAAGCCAAAAAGCCTGAAACACACGGCCCAAAGTGAGAACTTCTGTTCCTGTTTGCCCACTCTCTCCCGATTGGTTATTTCTGAATAATGCCCTTTTGCCAATCAACCGTTGCCTTTTCCAAAACTACCTACAGCCGGGCCCCATCCTGTGCCTATAAAGACCCAGACTCAGTAATTAGAGAAGAGAGAGGTGGCTTGACCGGAGAGAGGTGACTTGACTTCAGGGAAGAGACAGCCAGACTTTGGGGAAGAAGAGATGGCCAGACTTTGGGGAAGTCAACCTTCCTGTCCTGTCCCCTCTCCAGCTCCCCTCTCCACTAAGCCATTTCCATCTCTAAATAAGATTCTCCACTGGTACCACAACAGAGACATAGATCAATGGAACAGAACAGAGCCCTCAGAAATGATGCCGCATAGCTACAACTATCTGATCTTTGACAAACCTGACAAAAACAAGAAATGGGGAAAGGATTCCCTATTTAATAAATGGTGCTGGGAAAACTGGCTAGCCATATGTAGAAAGCTGCAACTGGATCCCTTCCTTACACCTTATACAAAAATTAATTCAAGATGGATTAAAGACTTATATGTTAGACCTAAAACCATTAAAATCCTACAAGAAAACCTAGGCAATACCATTCAGGACGTAGGCGTGGGCAAGGACTTCATGTCTAAAACACCAAAAGCAATGGCAACAAAAGCCAAAATCGACAAATGGGATCTCATTAAACTAAAGAGCTTCTGCACAGCAAAAGAAACTATCATCAGAGTGAACAGGCAACCTACAAAATGGGAGAAAATTTTCGCAACCTACTCATCTGACAAAGGGCTAATATCCAGAATCTACAATGAACTCAAACAAATTTACAAGAAAAAAACAAACAACCCCATCAAAAAGTGGGCAAAGGACATGAACAGACACTTCTCAAAAGAAGACATTTATGCAGCCAAAAAACACATGAAGAAATGCTCCTCATCACTGGCCATCAGAGAAATGCAAATCAAAACCACAGTGAGATACCATCTCACACCAGTTAGAATGGCCATCATTAAAAAATCAGGAAACAACAGGTGCTGGAGAGGATGTGGAGAAATAGGAACACTTTTACACTGTTGGTGGGACTGTAAACTAGTTCAACCATTGTGGAAGTCAGTGTGGCGATTCCTCAGGGATCTAGAACTAGAAATACCATTTGACCCAGCCATCCCATTACTGGGTATATACCCAAAGGACTATAAATCATGCTGCTATAAAGACACATGCACACGTATGTTTATTGCGGCACTATTCACAATAGCAAAGACTTGGAACCAACCCAGATGTCCAACAACGATAGACTGGATTAAGAAAATGTGGCACATATACACCATGGAATACTATGCAGCCATAAAAAATGATGAGTTCATGTCCTTTGTAGGGACATGGATGAAACTGGAAAACATCATTCTCAGTAAACTATCGCAAGGACAAAAAACCAAACACCGCATGTTCTCACTCATAGGTGGGAATTGAACAATGAGAACTCATGGACACAGGAAGGGGAACATCACACTCCGGGGACTGTTGTGGGGTGGGGGGAGGGGGGAGGGACAGCATTAGGAGATACACCTAATGCTAAATGACGAGTTAATGGGTGCAGGAAATCAACATGGCACATGGATACATATGTAACAAACCTGCACATTGTGCACATGTACCCTAAAACCCTAAAGTATAATAAAAAAAAAAAAAAAAAGAAAAAAAAAAGAAAAAGAAAAAAAGATTCTCTACCTTCACCATCATTCAGGTGTCTGTGCAACCTCATTCTTCCTGGGTGCCGAACAAAAGCTCAGGACCCACCAAGTGGGGTTACCCAAAAAAGGCTGTCACATTGGCCTCTTGCCCTCACAGGCAGAGGGCAGCTTCCCCACACGACAAGGCAAGGGGCCAACTGAGCTGATAATACACTGAAGTCTATGGACAGCAGTGCTAAGTGACCACTGTAACACCCTCTGGGGCTTCGGGGTTGCAGGCACTCCCACATGGGCACCTCTGCAGGCCCCTCCTCGTGCGGCCAGCCTCACTTGCTCACCTCACGTGCTCCCTCCTGTAAGAGGTTAAGTATGGCAGGCCAAGTAAACATGACACCACTATTGCAAGTCTGATGAAGGGTCACAAAAATCGTGCATCCACTGGTGTTCAAATACCCCTAATTTTCGCATGCATATACCCCTAATTTTCACATGCATATATTTCTTTACAATTTCACATGCATATACCCCTAATTTTCACATGCATATATTTCTTTACAATTTTTATAAATCAATAATTTTGCTTTCTCTATTTTAATATTTTTGCAATATGTTTGTTAAAGAGACAAGTTGTTTTGTCCTGTTCTTAAATTCTGAATCTTGCTGATTGTATCAGTACAGTGATTATATTACAGAGTTCCACTCTCCCTCAGATTTTCTGTAAACTGGTAGTTTTATGTAAAGGCGTCACTACATTTTGGTTCTTTTTTTTTTTGAAAATAACTTTACAAGTGATATAGAAGAATACACATTAAATGATTTTTCTCATTTTTTTGGTATTAGCAGTGATTGATATTCATTGCCTAGATTCATTATTTTATTATTTAGTAACTTGCAAATTGGTAATATCCAAATTCTATTTTTTTCTACTTCATTCAGCAGCAATACCTCTGAAAGTTGAAACTTCCCATCTTTAACTTTTTGATTTTATTCACATGTAATTACTAGAGGAAAGGCAAAAAAGTGCTTATTTTTTATTGGTAGTTTGTTCTTTTTTTTTAAACTTTTTCAAGTTTTCAAAATAAATTGGTTTCCTGGTAAATACCCCAAGATACTCAGCAGTTTTTACCATTATTATGTTATGAACTAAATATATTTTATGTGTTGTGGTATATTTCAGATATCTTACTGCTGCTCAATTTTTCCAAATTAGCTAGTGGAAACCTTTTGAAGTTGGCCTCTGAGTCCTTTCATGCTGAAGTAATATTAACCTTTGAAAGCTTTCTTGCTTTATGTCCTGACAAAATGTTCCATGTACTCATTTCGTATTTTCTTCCCCAGGCTTGGAATAAGCTCTTTGTTTAAAGAACATTGGTTACTTTAGTGAAACATTGTATTTGAAAAATAAAATCTAATCTTCTGGAAACAAATGCACATTTTATATATGACCTTTGGACACAAACACAAAAAACTCTCTCCAATTCAAAATGACTTTTAAGCAAAAACATGCTTTACTTTTTCTCTTTAGCACGGTAGTCTTTTTTTTTTTTCCTTTGTCTGAGACAGTGTCTCCCTCTGTCACCCAGGCAATCTTGGTTCACTACAACCTCCACCTACCAGGTTCAAGCAATTTTCATGTCTCAGCCACCCAAGTAGCTGAGGTTACAGGCATTACTACCACATCCAGCTACTTTTTGTACTTTTAGTTGATATGAAATTTCACTGTGTTGTCCGGGCTGATCTTGAACTCCTGACCTCAAGTGATCTGGCCACCTCAGTTACCCAAATACTGGGGGTGACTGTGCCCAGCTACAGTAGTCTTATTTAATGAAAATTCATGATATGTATCTCTCTGCAAACTAGGAATACAAAAGAACTTCCTCAAACTGATGAGCATCCATGAAATACTTACCACTAACATTACACTTAGTGGTAAAAGATTGAATGTTTTCCCCTAAGACTTGGGATTCAGGTACTAATGTGCTTACTCAACACTTAACATTCAAGATTTTCCTGAATGAAGTAATCAGTGCAATAAGGCAAGAATACAAAATTAAACTACATATTGGGAATAAAGAAGTAAACCTTTATTCTCAGACAAAATGATCACATACGTAGAAAATCCTAATGAATTTACCCAAAAAGTCACAGAAACTAAGTATAGTACAGTCACAGGACACAAGGTCAGTAACAAAGTCAATGATATTTCTACAAAAAAATGAAATTAAGTGGCATTCTGGGAAAGCCAATACTATAGAGATGAAAAGTTTAATGATTTCCAGAAATTAAGGAAAGGGAAAGTGATTGATTACAAATGACATGTACTGGGAAAATTTTATGGTAAAGGAATTATTCTATGTGATATTGGATAGTGAAAACCTGACTTTCTGTGATTGGGAAAACTCATAGAAATGCAAATCATAAAGAGTGAACTTTAGTGGATGCTAAAACAAAGCAACCAATTTGTCAGGAGATCCCAGGAAGAAATGTACACTGTGGCAAATGAATCTAACTGTATTATAAATATATGCTATATCAGAACTAAAAGGAATGGAGAAGCACTGACCTAAATAACTTTGGAAAATGGTGCTTTGGTTGGAGATTTAATACTAAATGTAAAAGAAACTGTACACAAACACAGTACCCTAACTGGCAACTATTTATCATGATTATATTGGTTAATAAACTTCTGAAACTGCTTTACATGTATACTGGGGTTGAACGATTATGGACAGTGGATGCTGAGAGCCAAGCTTCTCTCACTGAAAGAAGGAAGTTAAAAAGAAGCAAGCAGGCCGGGTGCGGTGGCTCACGCCTGTAATCCTAGCACTTTGGGAGGCCGAGGAGGGTGAATTGACTCAGCTCAGGAGTTCGAGAACAGCCTGGGCAACATGGTGAAACCTCGTCCCTACTGAAATACAAAATAAATTAGCCTGGCGTGGTGGCATGCACCTGTAGTCCCAGTTGCTTCGGAGGCTGAGACAGGAGAATCACTTGAACCTGGGAGGCAGAGGTTGCAGTGAGCCAAGATTGCACCCCTGCACTCCAGTCTGGGCGACAGAGACTCCATCTCAAAAATAAATAAATAAATAGGCAAGCAAGAAAGACTAGAAGCCTGTGGGATACTGAATTACTATCAGAGATACCAGTGTGGATTCATAATTAGCTATATTCATATTCAGATGGATAAATATAGAAACAATTATAAATATATATGTACACATATGTTAATGTACATACATGTAATACCTAGCTTTATCTCCTGAAAGAAACTAGGAACAATGAAACCTTGTAGCAAGGTACATATACAATGCCCAATAAAAGAAACTTGGCTCCCTTGAATAAATGGCTGATACTAGGAAAGTGACAGGGAAAATATTGTAAAATAAACCTAGAGCACCAGAATGTAAACAAATACTTAAATATTAGGCTCAAAATTTTTAAGGACATGCTCTAGAAATAAAAGAATGAAGATATATAAAATCAAAAGTATGGGGTATGTCAAATGGAGACCAGAGCCAACCTGAAAGAGCTCCTTACGGATAAATCTAGAACAATTTGAACAACAAAATAAATAATGTAGTATTATGTTATATTCCAACACGTAAGTATCCCTAAGTTTATACTTATATACAAATGATTGAGTAAATATATGAATAGAGGAAAAGAAAAAACATGCTTTTCCAGAAAAATTGCATTTAATATATGTAGGCACTTTCCACCTCCTGGCAGATCTTAGTTAGCGCTTTGCCTTTCAGAGTGGGATGACTGATGATATGCTAATAAATGCAGCAATGTGGATGAATCTCAAAAACGTTATATTAAGCAAATGAAGCCAGAACAGAAGGCTACATACTGTATGATTACATTTATAGGAAACCCTAGAAATGACAAATCTAATCTATATTGAGAGAAGTAAAGCAGTGGTTTTCTGGGACTGGGGAGGGAGAAATTAAATGGGAAAGATCACTAAAGGTCTTTTATCAGTGATGGAAATATTTCATATTCTAATTTGGTGGTGGTTACACAAATATATATATGTATGTATATATATATATATACATATATATATACATACATACATATATATTGCCAGGAGGTGGGAAGTGCCTACATATATTAAAAGCAATTTTTCTGGAAAAGTATGTTTTTTCTTTTCCTCTATTCATATATTTATTCAGTCATTTGTATATAAGTATAGTATAAACTTAGGGATACTTATGTGTTGGAATATAATATAACATATTATTTATTTTGTTGCTCAAATTATTCTAGATTTATCCATAAGGAACTCTTTCAGGTTAGCTCCAGTCTCCATTTGACATACCCCATACTTTTGATTTTATAAATCTTCATTCTTTTATTTCTAAAGCATGTCCTTAAAAATTGTGAGCATTATATTTAAGTACTTGTTTACTTTCTGGTGCTCTAGCTTTATTATATATATAAATATTTATATTTATATTTATATTTATATATATTTATATACTGATAAAAATAAAGACTTAAATGGGTGCATTTCATTGCATGTAAACTGAGTCTCATTAAAGTTGATTAATAATAATTTTTTAGATCCCCAGTGTTCGCTTATTTTAGAAATGGGATATCTTGCCTTAATTTCCTTCTTTGAAGACATGACTATCTCCTTAAAATCTGGGCAGTTGTTCTTTCTTTCATTATTCAAATCTCAGCTACTTCATACAGTCTTTCCAAAAGCTCCAAACCCTCAGTGAACATCTTATTAAAATACTTCAAAATATTTAATGTACCTGTAATTATTTGATATAAAAATGAAATGTGTAAATTCATCTAAGGACTTTTTATACTTACTAAGATCTATCTTGGGTTATATTTTTGCATTTCTCAATATATTTTAAAAATTTATTCTGAATTTCTGTAGTTGTATGGTTTCAGGATTTAGGGTTCTGTTAACACTCAGGTTTTGCAAACAGCAAACAAATGTTTAAGGATTATTTCTAGTCGGTTTTAATGCTGATTGCTTTCACATATACAGTATTCATGAGAAATAGTAACCACTTTTATAATTTGGGATATTTACAAAAACTGTTCAGACACTGTTTTAACTCAGAAATCCTGGAACTTACTTGCAATCCCACTTAAACCATTCTTTATTGGCCTATCATAAGTGAAATTAACGTGAAGACCAAAGCCCTGTGCCTGTCGATGTATAATCTGCCAAAGTGCCAAACACTCCTTCATCTGATTTTAGAGAGAAAAGTATAAGATTAACATTACAACATATCATAAATTATTTTGATTTCTTATGACAGAATAATATTTATTACTTTTTTTTCTTGAAATTTTAAATTATTGAAAAAGTGTTAGGCAAACATTTAGTCTATATATTGGGTGTTTCCATATTCACTATTCTCTTTCTATATGCATGCTTTAAAAATATTCCAATTCAAATATAATTTGAAATATAAATTATGGTTCCACAGCTGGTACACAAAATTTGATAAAATGCAGAGATAATATCACTTTATTATTGAAGAAATGTCTATAGTAGTTCTCAATCTTTTTATGATTGTAATTCATTTTTAAATGTTAAAAACTGGACACTATATTTGAAAGAATTAATTCAACACTCTGCACAACTGAGCAATAACTACAATACAATTGCTGCTAGTGTATAACAAAGTCTCATAATGTATATAAATACTCTAGTTACTGCAGTATTCAGTATATATTGTTTGTCTATGGAGTCACTTTCAAGGCATGCCACATAACCTCTCTGGGACATTGTTATCATCATTTATAATATAAATATATACAACTAAATGATCTTTTGAAATCTTTTTTATGAAAAAATCATTCTCCAAAAACTAATTTGATGTCTTTTCTCTTTATGTGTACATCTGGTATTTTCATTTGTATGAAATTATACATATTCAATTCTCATGAAAAGAAAATTCTTGAGAAGGGAAGTCATGCTCCTGTTTTAAAGCTGTAGCAAAATGCAAATATGCACTGTTATAGGTTGAATTATTTTCTCCTTGGTGTGGTTTGGCTCCCTGTCCCCACCCAAATTTCATCTTGTGGCTCCCATGATTCCCACATGTTGTGGGAGGGACCTGGTGGGAGATTATTGAATCATGGGGTGGGTCTTTCCCGTGTTGTTCTTGTGATGGTGAGTGGGTCTCCTGAGATCTCATGGTTTTAAAAATGGGAGTTTCCCTGTGCAGGCTTTCTCTTTGCCTGCTGCCATCCATGTAAGATGAGACTTGCTCCTCCTCGCCTTTCACCTTCTGTCATGATTGTAAGGCCTCCTCAGCCACCTGGAATTTAAGTCCAATAAACCTCTTTCTTTTGTAAATTGCCCAGTCTCAGGTAAGTCTTTATCAGCAGCATGAAAATGAATGAACTGATTCAGTAAATTGGTACCAGTAGAGTGGAGCGCTGCTGAAAAGATACCCAAAAATGTGGAAGCAACTTTGGAACTGGGTAACAGGCAGAGGTTGGAACAGTTTGGAGGGCTCAGAAGAAGACAGGAAAAGGTGGGAAAGTTTGGAACTCCCTGGAGACTTGTTGAATGGCTTTGACCAGAATGTTGATAATGATATGAACAATGAAATATAGGCTGAGGTGATCTTAGATGGAGATGAGGAACTTGTTGGGAACTTGAGCAAAGGTGACTCTTCTTCTATTTTAGCAAAAAGACTGGCAGCATTTTGCCCTTGCCCTAGAAAATTGTGGAACTTTGGACTTCAGAGAGATAATTTAGGTTTAGGGTATCTAGCAGGAGAAATGTCTAAGCAGCAAAACATTCAAGAGGTGACTTGGGTGCTGTTAAAAGCATTCATTTTTATAAGGGAAGCAGAGCATAAAAGTTTAGAAAATTTGCAGCCTGACAATGCGATAGAAAAGAAAAACCCATTTTTCTGGGGAGAAATTCAAGCCTGCTGCAGAAATTAGTTTAAGTAACGAGCAGTCGAATGTTAATCCCCAAGACAGTGGGGAAAATATCTCCAGGGCATGTCAGAGACCTTCATGGTACCTCCTTCGATTACAGGCCTGGAGGCATAGGAATAAAAAGTGGTTTCATAGGCCAGGCCCAGGGTCCCCGTGCTGTGTGCAGCCGGGGGACTTGGTGCCCTGCATGTCAGCTGCTCCAGCTGTGGCTGAAAGGGGCCAATGTAGAGCTTGGGCCATGGCATCAGAGGGTGCAAGCCCCAAGCCTTGGCAGCTTCCACGTGGTGCTGAGCCTGAGAGTGCACAGAAGTCAAGAACTGGGGATTTGGAACCTCCACATATATTTCAGAAGATATATGGAAATGCCTGGATTCCCAGGCAGAAGTTTGCTGCAGGGGCAGGGCCCTCCTGGAGAACCTCTGCTAGGGTAGTGCAGAAGGGAAATGTGGGGTCAGAGCTCCATGCAGAGTCCCCACTGGGGCTAGTGGAGTGCTGCCTAGTGCAGCTGTGAGAAGAGGGCCACTGTCCTCTAGACCCCAGAATGGTAGATCCACCCACAGCTTGCACCGTGCACCTGGAAAATCTGCAGACACTCAATGCCAGTCTGAGAAAGCAGCCAGGATGGGGGAAATACCTTGCAAAGCCACAGGGATGGAGCTGTCCAAGGCTGTGGGGGCCCACCTCTTACATCAGTGTGACCTGGATGTGAGACATGGAATCAAAAGAGATCATTTTGGAGCTTTAAGATTTGACTGCCCCATTGGATTGTGGACTTGGATGGAGCCTGCAGCCCCTTCGTTTTGGCCAATTTCTCCCATTTGAAATGGCTGTATTTACCCAACGCCTGTACCCTCATTGTGTCTAGGAAGTAACTTACTTTCTTTTGATTTTGGAGGCTCATAGGTGGAAGGTACTTGCCTTGTCTCAGATGAAACTTTGGACTGTGGACTTTTTGATTAATGCTGAAATGAGACATTGGGGGACTGTTGGAAAGGTATGATTTGCTTTGAAATGTGAAGACATGAGATTTGGAAGGGGCCAGAGCAGGATAATGAGGATAATGTGGTTCGGTTCTGTGTCCCCAC
Source organism: Symphalangus syndactylus (assembly GCF_028878055.3). NCBI lineage: Eukaryota > Metazoa > Chordata > Mammalia > Primates > Hylobatidae > Symphalangus > Symphalangus syndactylus. The sequence goes on from NC_072433.2 coordinate 73,526,126, forward strand.
CCAAATCTCATCTTGTGGGTCTCATGATTTCTGCATGTTGTGGAAGAGACCACGTGATGATTGAATATTTGGGTGGATCTTTCCCGTGCTCTTCTCATGATGGTGAGTGGGGCTCATGAGATCTGATGATTTTAAAAGTGGAGTTTCCCTGTGTAGGCTCTCTCTTTTCCTGCCATCATCCCTGTAAGATGTAACTTGCTCCTCCTTGCCTTTCACCTTCTGCCATGATTGTGAGGTCTCCCCAGCCACATGGAACTGTAAGTCCAATTAACCTCTGTCTTTTGTAAACTGTCCAGTCTCAGATATGTCTTTATCAGCAATATGAAAATGGACTCATACACTCTCCAAATAATATGTTGACGTCTTAACTCCTAGTAACTGTGAATGTGACCTTATTTAGAAATAGTGACTTTGCAGATATAATCAAGTTAAGATAAGGCCATTAGAATGGTCCTGGATTCAGTGTAACTGGTGTCCTTAAAGAAGGGAAATTTGGACACAAAAACTCATATGAACAGAGAGAACACAGAGGAAGATGCTGGAGTGATGTATCTACAAGCCAAGGAACTCTAATGTTTGCCAAGTACAGAAACTAGAGCCCTCAGGGAGTGCATGGTCTTATTGACACCTTGATTCCAGACTTCTAGTCTTCAGAACTCTGATAAAATAAGCTTCAGTTGTTTTAAGCCACCCAGTTTTGGGTACTTGGTTATGGCAGCCCTAGCAGAAAAATGAACTCATCAATTATGATTATTCTCCCTGTAAACTTAGAAAGATTCACAGAGGAATAACATGGCCATTTACTGTGTTAACAAGTAGATGGCATTTTTTTATATTACTCTAGAAAAAGGGCATTACATTGGTTTGGTTTCCTGTGGCTGCTGTAACAAATTACCACAAATGCGATGACTTAAAACAACAAAAATTTTTCCCCTACAATTCTGGAGGCCAGAAGTTTAAAACCAAGATGTCAGCAGAACCATACTCCCTTTGATGGTGACTGTCAGCATTTCTTGACTTGTGGACACATCACGCCAATCTCTGCCTCCATGGTCACATGGCCTCCTCTTAAATCTGTCAAACCTCCCTTGGCCTCATTCTTACTTGTCATTGGGTTTAGGGTCCATATGGATAATTCAAGATAAACTCATCCTCTCAGAATCCTTAATTTATTTACCACATAAGTTTTGCTATATAAGTTAACATTTACTATTTTACCATTCACAGGTTCTGGAGATTAGAACATGGGCATATCTATTTTGAGACTAACATTCAGCCCACTACAGCATACAACTCTTAATACATAAAGATTAACCACATCCATACTTCTCATTCTTTAATGATATTATTAAACATCCACCATATTTTCCAATCTACAGTTTCTTATAGGAGTAATTTAAACCTAAAAATAACTACCAAATGCAATAACTACATATTTTTTAAAAATTAAATATTTTGCACATTTTCTGCAATGAAGATATAGAATGCTTAAAATTGTAGAATTATTAGTTACATTTTCAAGTGATTTTCCTGCCTCAGCCTCCCCACTAGATGGGATTATAGGTGCCTGACACCACGCCTAGTTAATTTTTTATTTTATTTTTATTTTTTAGTAGAAACGGCATTTCACCATGTTGGCCAGGCTAGTCTCAAACTGTTGACCTCAGGTGATCTGCCCACCTCAGCCTCCCAAAATGCTGGGATTACAGGTGTGAGCCACCATACCCAGCCTCTTGTATCTTTTTGATAGGAGGTAGCTTTATAATTTTGGAACAGAGTGCCCACTGATGTTAGGCTTTCACCCATCTAGAAAACTAGGAGATAAAACTGTTGTCTTTTCGTAACTACTTTTTAAAGGGATGACTCCAAGGTCTTTGAGGAAAACATTCCTGTATAGTAAAATGGACAAGAGGTTTTTGAATAGGTTTACATACATCTGCAATGGCTGAGAAAGAATTTATACTTTTTTGTTGTTGTTGTTTTTAAAGTAAATGTTCAAAGAAAAGTGAGGTCAGTGTCAAGAGTTAGAAAGAAGCCCCTCCAAAGTTTAGTCCAGCTGAGGGTAGTATTAAGAGCATGTTGGAGTCAGGTGTTGTGGTAGGAGCCTATCGTCCCAGCTACTGGGGAGCACGAGGTAGGAGGATGGCTTGAACCCAAGAGTTCAAGATTGCAGTGAGCTATGATCCCACTTTAAGCCTGGGCAACAGAGTGAGAGCCTCTCTTTCTGGGAGGGGTGGTGGGGAAAACATCTTAGGGCATCCTGGGCAGTGTCTTAAGTCCCTTTCTCATACACACACACACACACACACACACACACACACACACAAATTGCTTAAATATAGGTAATAGTAATGTTTTTTTGAAGAAGAAGACTATTTACTAATGAACATTATTTACAAATAATTTAAAAATGTTATTTAAAATAATATGTGAATATCTACTAAAATGTTCCCAATCTATTTTAAATCATTGTAAAATATAGATTTTAGCTTATGCTGAAAATTCAAAAATAAAATGACCATCAATACTGGATATAATTTCCAAATTGAAAGATAGAGACCCACTTATGAAAGAGCAAGAGTAAAATTAACAAACCTACATTTGAGAGATTAGTCTCTTAGTCTAAAACTTCTAAAAATCCTTATGTTTGCATAAATATTATAAACATGTTTGAATCCAAAGGTGACTTCCTGAACTGAAAGTTAGCTATGGTCAGCACTTATTCTTGCTTTCACTGAACAAACTTGTCTCACTAGGAGCAAACTTGTGGGATGCAAATTTATCTTATATGACAATTTTTTATTTTTAGCTTATCAATCCATGGAAACAACAATTTTCTGATTCACATAAAACTTTGGAGAGCCACATAAGCATATTCAGAAAAATTGTATGGATAAGAAAACCCTTGCCAAATAATATTTCTGATAGCAATAGCACTGAAACAGAGATATATAGATACAACTTACTTTGAAATGAGGACAGCTATCAAAATTAAATAAAAAGAGCAAGTACATTTTTGAGTTCTTTGATATTTTCTGAACTCCAAATGCCCTTACATGTTCCTATTTCTGTCATATGTGTACTTCTTCAGCAGCAAAGAAATTGGCCAACATAAGGAAGTGCTTGGAAAAACATGACACGTCTATTCTGAGCATTAGTTAGGAGGACAGCTATTTCCAAACAGAAAAGATGGATTTGAAAGTTTTCATCTTGAATCATAGAATGTATTATGTGTCTATTTAGAAGCGTTTCAATTTAATTGTCTCAAAGTCTGAGGAAAAATAGAAAACATTGTTCAAACATATATTTAAAATGCTCTAATTTTACTTTCTGTAGCACATTCCTAAAATGAGTATGCATCCTATCTTAATCATCTCACTTTTTAAATTTCATTTTATTTTTTTAGAGACAAGTTCTCATGCTTTCATCCAAACTGGAGTGCAGTGGTGTGATTATAGCTCACTGTAACCTCAAACTCATGAGCTCAAGTGATCCTCCCACCTCAGCCTCCCGAGTAACTGGGACTATAAGCCCACAACACCATGCCCACATATTTGTGGGTGTGTGTAAAGAGAGGGTCTCACTATGTTGCCCCAAATGGTCTTCAACTACTGGCCTCAAATGATCCTCCCTTTTGAGCCTCCCAAAGTACTGAGACTACAGGCAAGGGGCAACAACTTACCTTGCCTCATATTGTTTTCTGATCTAATTGAATGGGCATGAATTTATTCATGAGCCAAGACTGAAATTTAGCTTGACTTATTTGTTTGTTTTTCCTGTGAGAAGAAACATGTATTAAGGATAAGAATGTAGCTGTGTTTTTCTTTTGATCTTTTAATGTTTATTAATTGGCCAAAACTATATTCCAAGTTGATGGAAAAGGATGAAGTGGGAATTGAATTATTCATTTCACACGCATATCATCCTGAAAGTGCTGAAATATACAGAAAGCAATGGATGAAAATTAAAATACCTATAATCTTTCCATAGACTTCTAACATGACTCAGAAAAGAATCAAATAAATAATTCCACATATTTTATTTACACACTCAATATCTTTCCTGAAACAACATATAAATTTCATTAAATCCAGTCTCAAAACAGTAATTTAGTAATACATAACTATTCAAACTCAAAGCCAATGTCTTTACAGCTTCTTTTGATGGAATAGAACTGAAGAAAGTACTGAGTATATAGTAAAAACAATGAAGTGCATAGTGATGGTATAATAAAATGATCTGAGATGTGTTTTATTCCAACAAATTAATTAGTGATCTATATGTAAGATGGAACATCAAGTACTAGGTGAAGGTATGGCTTTTTCACATGGAACTGAGTATATCTTTGGGTGAGACTGAAAATATGTGGGGATTATGTGCACAATTATTCATTACACAACTCAATCAATATAGACAGACAACAAACACATGCAGCAAAGGCATGAGCTAGAGAAATTGTATACTTGATTTTTTGAAACTTTTATGGAAATATTTCCATAAAATAAAATTACCAAGTGCTATATAATCAAATAACCTTAAACAATTTGATATAGTAATGTTTTAACAGATTTATTTAACTAAATTACTATCTACCTGAATCTGAGATGAAGCACAGCTTACAAAATTATTGGGGTAATCACCAAACTAACAAGCTGAACAGCACACCTGTATAAAGGAATATGAAAAATTAAATCGGTGTGAAAGCAAAGGGTGACACATGAACATCTGTACATTTTCTTAGGTGGTTTAATACATACATGATAAGAGAATCATATAATTTCAAAATTTTGGTGATATTACCTGAAGAACTAGATAAAAGTAAAAAGGTTTCTTCCAAAAATAATTGATGATTTTTTTTTTTATCCTGATGGTCTGTTGTGTTGTTTGTTTTACTGAAATAATAGAATAAATCTCAGCCCAGGGGCTATTTTACAAGGAAATGCAGGGCAAAGATGTGCAGGATGGTAAAATAAAATAATCATCCCACAATTTAGTAACAGAAAGTTACTACACTTTTCTAGATACTTCTTAAATGTTTCACATTAATCAGAGCATAATATGGTTTTGCCTCTGAAAATATATTCTATATTCATATCTTCAAAATGAAGATTTTAGAGAGATTCAGTATTTGATATGCTCTGAATGGTGTGCAATCCATAAACCAAAGTTTTCTCTTCAAAATATATCTAATGTATTTGCTCTGCTACTGTCAATATATGAGAGTAATGCAAAAATACTTAAAAATTGTTTTAAACTGCATATAAATGCAAATAATCACAATATAAAGTATTGTTTCTATAAGTATTTTTCCTTAAATCTTTCTTTGACTGACTGCCATAGGCAGAAAACACATTCTAGTAAGAGAATAATAGCCTCTTTATGCTGAAAAGATAAATGCATGCAAAACAATATTAATTACACCAAGTGGTAATTATACAGGATCATTATATGTAACAAATAATTTTCAAGAAATATGGTTCCTATACCTTGCTCTCTTTCTCACGTTTATTAGCTTTTTAAATAACTTTATGTCACAGTAAAATTCCTTTTATTATCCTAATGGAGAATTGAGAGTTTTAACAATTAGTTGTAAATTGATTCAGTTTCAGAACTGTAGATGTTAATGCAATTATGCAAAATTAGCTATAAAATGAACCAAATACTCAAAAATAAATGTAAAAGAAATACTCTTATCAACAGGTAGAAAGTTAGTGATCACTATTAAACTCCACAGAAAATAAATTATAACACCCAAGGGAATATTACTTCTCTAGAATATCAACATTATTTTTTATTTTCTATTCCATGATAATTTTTAAAAGCAACTAACTTGCTAAAATTCACTCAACAAATATTTAATGTTTACCTTGAAGATAAAAATAATTATTGGATGTATGTGTTTACTTCTTATCAGAATAAATATATCTAACCAAATCCTTTAAGGAATTTCAAAGATTCCTTAATGACATGTATTAAGTAAATGTAAGAGAAGCCCAGTGGAGACATGTTTCATTGACCTTGGCCCTCTGTCTGAGTTCTAACAGGTTAGAAGGGTTATGATTTTGATAATGTCAACCACTGGGGGTAGTCAAGCTACCACCTCAACAACTCATTGTTGTTCACTGTTGATCTTATTTAATTGTTAACTCAGAGTGAAGTAAAACAGACATTTTGATTTAAACTTACATTGTATTTGATTTGTATTTTTTTCAAGATAAGATACCATAAAATATGTCCTTTGAAGGGTGATAATCAAAAGAGACTGGACTAGCAAAAATTAATATTGACATTTCTTTATATGCTGACTCAAAAAGGAATATATGATGAAAAATAGAAAAATAAATAAATTGGTCAAGTTTTATTCCCTAAAAATCCAGTTGAGAAGAGATTCATAAGAGATAAATAACAAAAAATTAGAGAGTGGCCTCTTAAAATGTAAGGCAAATATCATTGTAAACTGAATAATCACTTCAGCAAAGGAAGATTTTGAAGATACTGCTTCTCAATATAATTACTGCTACCGGCAGTGCATGTTTGTCATCATTTGGAATATTGTAAGTGTCCTAACTGCCTCAACACCAAAATCTACTCATAAATTCTATCCTTGCTCCCCATTTCTTTAGGATTAAGTACCAATTCTTTAGTACACTATATAATTCAGCAACTCATATGTGTACTTATCCCTTTAAGTACATATCTTGTGTGAATAAATGTGAGCTTGAATGAGCCAATCTTTCAAGATGGATCCCAAGTGGCTAAATAGACCTAAATTTAAAATAGAGCTAAGCAGCCATTTCCTGAATAGAGTCACGTAAGCTCTAAGTTCCCTGAAAACAAACACCTCCGTTCAACTTTGAGATTTTCAGAGGTCACCTGAACTAATCAATTAGAGCTCACCCAAACCAATCAATCAGACTTCATCTGCTTTCACCAACCTGGGCTCCAATGTATCAACCACTTAGAACTAAGCAAGTTTGAATCCTTCATTTGCATAACAGACCTGATTGAGAACCTGGCCAGGAGCATTTGCCATAGAACCTGAACCCTCCCTTTGTTCTTTGGTAGATGCCTTCATTTTACACCCAAGGCTAGATCTCCTGGGTCCTCAAACTGTTCACTGAAATAAGGTCTCTTTTCTCCAAATTCCTTTTCCTTTTGTTTATGCTTGCTACACATTTTATCTCTACCTCTACCACCCTCAATGCCCAATGCAAGTCATGCCCTGGTCTTAAAACATGTCTTCTCAATTTTTGAATCATTCGTTGTATATAGCCTTGTGATTTTTCACACTATTCTATTAGGCAAGAATATCCCAACATTCCTATTTTTACATAAAGCACCTCTCAAATGTCAATGTTTAGCAACAGCATATGTCCTCTGTGATTGATGCTTTTTGAGGCTGCACTTACAGAATTAAGGGCTTCCTCCTTAGACTTTTCACTTTATCTGAATTTCTATCATAGCATTAATGACACTGCTGATTTTAAAATAGCATTTTTTATGTACTAATCAGTATACTTCCTCAAGCAGGGATTCCATTTTATTTGGTTTTCTACCCGCAGTGTCTGACACAGGCTGGATGCTTACTAAAGACAATGAATGAATAGGACTGAGCTAAACACTAAAGAAAAAGAAGGAAAGTTTTCCAGATGTGAAGAAATAGGAAAGGGACTGGTTATTACAGTATAATTGCTCACAGAAGAAAAGAAGAAAACTTACACCTCCTCTGCAGTTTAGAATGGTTCACCAAAATTGATTTGGAAAGGATGTCAAGTCATGGAATAAATTTTTCATGTTTGATTACAGCTTTCCTATCACTATCACCTTTGGGGATCTGAGAGCAAGTGCAATGTGTATGAGAGTAGAAAGCATCAAAATGTATTTTCCATTCTTATAGCCAAATTGTAGTCAAGCCCACATGACCTCATGGCTAGATTACACAAGAGTCTATAATTCAAGTCTCTTCTCCACTTCAAGGCATTTTGGGCGATTAGGACCTGATTATTTTCACCACTTACTCCATTATAATGCCAATCCCTTGGTTATGTTGTATTTTTAATGACATACAGTATAACTCTCCCTACTCAGACAATCACCAGTATTTTTTGTTTTTTGTTTTTTATTTTTCTGTAATGTAAATTTCCCTTTAATGTAAATTAAGGCCTTGATTCCAGAGATTTTAATTTAAGTAGTCTCAAGCAGGGTTAATAATTGTATATTTAAATGAAAATAAGTGTTTTTCATCCATGTCTATGATGAAAGAAAGTATACTTAAAGACCAAAAGATAGACAAGTCACCCCAAACATTTAATGTCCTATCACCCACTGCTTTGCTCTCAAACTATTTACTTTAATGGAGTAGGATGAATCACACCATTACATATTAAAATCTGAATGTTGTATTAGCCACTTGGACAATTTTTCATTTTGTTAGTACTGCCCCAAGAATGTATGATTTTAAAGTTAGGAAACCCAACTTTGAATTCATATCCAGAATCTACTACCTGCATTTCCTATGGGAATCCCAGTTTCCTTACTTTTAACTTGTGCAAATTAAAAAAGATAATGCTAGGGAAGCATCTAGTGAAGTATAGGTTTTAAATGGACATTAGTTGCTTTTCCCATCATTTAACTATGCAGATTTGCAAGCTCTTAGACAGCAATTACTCTTTGCACATTGATTATCTCCAACTTTATAATGTCTTTGACACAGGATTCGAAAATGCAGGACTGCTAAAGACTGCTCAAGGTATACACTTCCCCGTCTAGGTAGTATCTTTCATAGAGTTGGCGAGAATAGTCCTTTCTATCTTTTTGAGGCTCAGCTATACATTCATAGATATAGTTGGAGCTCAGCAAACTGTGTATATGGTAATTACCTAATGTATATATTTGTTGGGATAAACACTTAAACTTTTGACCAAATATAATAAGTGGTCAACATTTTGAGAGAAAAATAAAAGGAGTGCTTCTTTATCTTGTGTGCTTTCATCTCAGTTAAAATTTTATACTTGGAAGAAAACATATGATATGGTTCGGTTCTGTGTCCCCATCCAAATCTCATTTCAAATTGTAATTCCCAATGTTGTGGGAGAGACCTGGTGGGAGGTGATTGGATCATGGGGCTGAAAATGTCTCCCTTGCTGTTCTTATGATAGTGAGTGAGTTCTCAAGGTACCTGCTTGTTTAAAAGTGTGCAGCTCTTCCCCCTTCACTCTCTCCCCTGCTCTGCCATGGTATGATGTACTTTCTTCCCCTTTGCCTTCCACCATGATTGTAAGTTTCCTAAGGCCTCCCAGCCATGCTTCCTGTACAGCTAGCAAACTGTGAGTCAATTAAACCTCTTTTCTTCCCAAACTACCCAGTTTCAGGGAGTTCTTTATAGCAGTGTAAGAACAAACTAATACAATATCTTCTTCATTCTATTTTCAGAGTTTATTGCTAACCTGGCCAGAAAAATTAATAATGCAGGATAACAACCTTGCTGTTATTTAGGAAATGTCTCATCAAAGAATCGGTAACATGACAAATGCCTTTTGAGATGGCACTGGTACTAGCCAGCATAGTGGTGGACATGTGCATTAACATCTTATAGGACACATTTGAGATGTGTATGCTTTTGCCTTTGACATGATTATGATAGCACAGTGACATGGAGGTGTTACGTTTTATTTTCTTCGACTATTACTTTTATTTTTGTTTACTATGGGTCAATGGCATAACAATGTGTTTATTGTTGGAAAGCAAAAGGTAATAGTCAGTTAGCAAACACTGTCGCTTTTTGAGTTTCCACTAGGATAGTCAGATGCTCAAATGTCATTTAAGTGCCAGAGTACACATCAAAGCAGCATTAGTTTAACTATTTATTTGGGATATGTGAGGATAAAAAACGTCTATGACAATACTGTTAGTTGTCAATGCTTAAATCAAAATGAAGTGAATTTTTTTCTGAAAGAAATTTTACCAGAAGTCTTTGTGTTAAACAATAACTTTAGATATGGGCACACCTGTTTTGCAAAGAGAATTCAACTGTTGGTTTTGGAAATATTAGGTATGTATACACACCATATATATGTGTATATGTACTGTATATATAGAGTTGCACACAAATATATGTGTGTATATATATATATATATATATATATATATATATATATATATGTAAAGTTTCTCATTCAGAGTTTGGATTCCCTCTCCTGTTCCTAATTGGCATTCTGATGAGGCAAAGAAAATTAACTAATTCCTTAAAATAAACGAACAAACACCTTCTGGTTCATTGTTTTCTTGAATTGTTTAACCTCTAAAGAATAGTATTATAATTTTATAATTGTAGCTGGTTTAATTGAACAAGTTAAGATTGGAATTATGCATTTTAAATATGTGACAAGACATCAGTGAAGTTTGTATTTAATAATGATTTGTGTGGAGGCAAAAATTCTGAACACAGTGCTTTTGGCCTTTGACTAAGTGCAGTATACACTAATAGCTCAGTAAGTGCTTGTCTCTTTCAGAGATGAGTCTGAGAAGAAATTCCATTTAAAACGTGAACAAGGGTATAGAAAGCTATTTTGAAAGTGGAGATTTTGAGAAATAAGCTTGTCAGCTGTTCTCCTGACAGCCCTCCTGAATGAAATTTCCACTGTAACTGTTATATAGGCTATCTACAAATGGTTTTTATTTTTCAAGTACGAGTAATTCATTCCTTGGGAGCCTGAAAGTGGGAAAAAATTACCAAAATGAGTTTTATCAGGGGCTATAAACAGATTATTGTGTTGTACACAAACATAAATCAGCCTGTGACTACATGTCAGTTTAGAGAGTTAAAGGATATAATGTTGATTTTTTTAACGCACCACCATTATCCTAGAGCTTTATTTCAATCTTCTCATTAAAATTACAAATTGTGCCATTTAAACTCTGTAGAAAAATGTTGTATAACTGAGAGCAGAATAAGGAAAGATAGTAATCAAATCATGCTCATTTTTCTTTTCTCTAAAGGTTTTTCTAAAAGAAAAAATTCTCACACATTATGCTTCTAGCTTAGTCATCCATGGTTACTTCATGGCTTATATTGGTATAAGAAAACACTACATAGATTCTACTTAACTTATTATTTAAAAGTTCATCAGCTCTAAATGTTGCATATTAAAGAACTGAGGTTCTCAAACTCCTTATTTACACCAGTCAATTTTAACAAGAGTAATTCTTCTTATATAAATGAATTTGCCAATAATAATTACACTCATTATTGCAGAGTGCTTGTAAGCCTCAGCTGAAATAATGAACATGAAATTCTTTCTGTACTGTAAACATTAATAATAATCTAAATATTAAGTTACTATTTTCATAATCATCAGCTCTTATAGCCATTATAATATCATTTTTAGTTCTATAAAACCAAACAGAAAATAGATATGATTGTAGCAAAAATAATAAGAAAAGTACATCAAAAAGAAAAATAAAGAATAATTATGTAAACAGGACATGCCAGTTATGAAAAAAATATTTACTTTCTATAAAAACTTAAAGGGCCCAAAATATCAGATTTTCTCCTTTTTTTCCTGTGTACACTGATAATATAGTTGTCTTCACATATATCAATATTTAAATTAGAGTATGAGTTACTTGATGGCATGTTCAGATCCTGTACTACTTTTACACTCTGAGTGCATGCCAGGCTAATGACATGTTGTCAGCACCTGCTGGGCATTTGTTGAATCCATTGTATTGGTCATCACTAAGACACAGGGATAGCACAGAATGGACTTTTGTGCCAAATAAGAAAACGCGATTACTCTGAGAAGGCAATTAGATAATGGGCTGCTTCCTTTAGGCTAGTGTAAGAGTGCTAGAGCTCATTGTTTGGAAGGTGAATCTCATTCTTCTTTCTAGGTCATCTTTGTATAGACCAGTGCAGAGCACAGCATGCTAGACATATGCAGTTGCCCTGGTTATCATTTTGCTTTGCCTCTTCCTGAAGGAGTATCCAAGGTACCCAGTCGCTGTAGGATGATAAGGGCCTAACTTGAGTGGGGGCCTTGCTTCGACCCGCACCACTACTCCTGTCATAAAGATAGGAGAAGTTTGTTTCTCCCTTGGATACCTGTCAATTAACAAATCCAAGTGACCTAGTCACATGCACTAACCCCACTTAACATCCCTCCGCACCTTTCCCTTAGCACACCCCTACCTCTTGCTTCAGGGAAGTTGTGCTTGGTTCAGAATTCTCTTTCCTATTGTGCTCCTGAATAAAATAAATAAAATACAATAAGAACAAAATTCCTACTGTATTCCTGAATAAAATGTGTTTTTCCTGTTTTATCTGTTGTCCAGTTTTGTTTATCTTTGACATGGGTCAATCCATGTTAGGCAGAGCAGTAGGTAGCTCGCATGTAAGCAATAATCACGGAAGTCACTGTCAGCTCCTGCATCATTCTAAATGGTATGCTTACGTTGTTACTGTTTACCATGTATTGACTACGAGATAAACACAGTAAATTAGAAAAGAAATGTGGATTTTGAAATTTTAATACTTATATTATAAATACAAATTTTGTGTGCAATGAAATGTAACTTAAAAAGTTTCCATCTCTCCCCAGTCATAGCCTTTTTTTGCTGGGCATGGGGATAGTGTTTTGGCTAAGATTTTCAAGCTGAAGGTTCAGCTTTAACATTTTCATGGAGAAATGAAAAATAGCATCTTAAAGGTTCCAAACATGGTAATGGATGTGAATTCACAGTTTTCTTTAATATTATAAAAAATACTGTAGTTTATAATTTAGTTCACGTAGCAGGTATTTTTAATCACTCACCTGTCACAACCTCAAGGCAAGATTATTATTGTTTTCATGGTTCTTAAATATATTAATTCAAAAGAGAGTTTGAGAAATGAATAATATTTTTCATTTAAAATACTATTACAGTTATTTTGGTTAAAATTTGCAGTGGTATAATTTAGTAATATTATGACTATGTGACCACAATCTTCATTAAAAAAAAGATTTGCTGACCATTTCAGTATAGTAAAAGGAACTAAAGCACTTAAGATTTACCATATCATCCCAGCTATGTGGGTTGAATTTTCAGTAAGAAAGGACATTTATCAGAATTTTAACCAACAGCCACTAGAAAAATTTTCCCCAGAATCTAATTTAAAATTAACATGGATATGTACAATGGAGACAAGATTTGTTTGAATTTCAAATCCTTCAATTATATTCTGTGCATTTTAACAAATGTTTTTGGCTGTGTGCCTTCAAATATCCCACTTTCTACCATTAGAGGCTCTTCATAAAAATGTTGTAGCAGGGAATTAATTGGATTATTAGTTAGTTAGCCTTAAATTTGTTTATGGAATTTAATATTATCATCAATTTAGTTTCATGTTAAACTTTGTGAATTTTGTAGACTTATTTTATACCAATTTTAATTTTTACACTGCTATAACACATTCTCATAAGCTTACTTTCTCAACATTTTGCCATAGTCAAATTCAAATTCTTACATTACATTGTTAATGGGTAGAATGTGTGAGACCATATGGATATGCAAATTAGTGATTTATTGGCACTGGATGTGAATAAAACATTGGGAAAAGCAGTAGGGATGTGCTGTACCTCCCAAACCTTTGGAATGCCTCTTTTTGCATTTCATTCCTGGTTGCACAAAGCTTCACTCATTCCCATCAGGTGTTCTGCTACTTGATAGACATAGAGAGGAAACAGTGCTTCTAAACACATTTTTTTCATTTGCATGTGATTTTTTGTCACCATACTAGCATTATCATAACGTGAGTGCTCTGGCACCTGAATAATTTTAAGAGATTCATGTGTTATTCAATTTTTATGGGCAAATTAACTTGATCTCTCCAAACTCTACCTTCTTTGTAGGTATCCCACCCACATAGCTAACAGAATGCAAAATATTCTGCATGTAAGCTGGATTCTTATCTAATCTATCTCTGTCTTTATCTCAACGTATACATCTATATACTATTTCCTAAATTTATTAACTTAAGCCATTTTATTTTTACTTATCATACTTACTATCTTCCTTTCCTCTAAATAAACAGTTTGCTCTTCTAATTATTTCTGTCCACTCAATATATATATATATATATTTATACACACATAGATATAGATATTGATATATATATTTCATTAGATAAAAATTATTAACTTCACTTCAAAACAGTAATGGTTTCTATAGTTGTTTTTTTCTTTTGCTTAAATAAAATTTTACGCACTTTGATCATTTGGATTGTGGTAAATGCTAATAACCAGTGAATTCAGGTAATGCACACCTATTAAATAAGATCAGAAGGCCATGTGTAACTAACAGATATTTCACCATGAAGCTGTATTTTAACCCCATGCCATTCTTCTTCTGGATAAATGAGCCAAATCCCAGTGGAGAGCCTTGCATATCATTGAGAGAACTGTTAGTAGCCTGTGGTTATAGCCATTAGTCTGTTTATAGAAGCTAAAAAAAAATATTTTTTTTCCTGAGATTATCACATTTTTTTCTAGAGAAAATCTATATTGTTATAGTCTTTATCTATCCACACGACATTATTATACGACTTCGAACAATTTTGCTTTATCTGAATAAAACATTAAATTAACAGTGAATTACGGTAGAATGATTATAAAAGTATGTATGATGACCACACTAATTTCAAATGAATTCATTATGATTAGTGCTATTACAATGAATACAAATGAGTTGACAATAACATGACAATAAAAAATGTTCACATTAAAATGTAGAAAGGGATACAAATATTGTTATAGAATATTCAAACTACTTTTTCTCCTTTTACAATAATTTTGCACCTGAACCTCTAAATTCTAGTAGTGAAGCTTCAATAATAGAGAATTCTTAACATTAGTAAAGGGTTAATGATAGATGAAGCTTATTCTTTAAGTCCTGCTTAAGGTAATGATATGAAGGATCCCTTCACTTCATATATTTCACAAATTTCCTGAGCCTTTGATTAAACTAGTAAAACCTTTCAATTGTTTTGGAGTCAACCCATATTCTGACAGCAGGTATCTACCCTCCAGACACATAGTCTGGCAGCAGAAATGGCAGATAAATGGATACTGCCATGTTTACTTCATCACTCCTTGAAGTGCTGCCATTCCTACAGCTACCCTACAAGGAAATCCCAATTCAGGATCCAGTCAGTGTTGGCTTACGTACTACTTCCCAGAACTGTATTCCATACATGCGTCTATTGGAGCAGCAGAGCCAAAAATGCCAGTGCCCCAGATGGCTGTACTCACTAACAAAAACAGAAAGCAATGAGGTGAAATCTTGATGTTCTCCATGGGCCCATTTCCTGAAAGTTTATAAAATCAATCAATGAGCAAACATACCTGCTCAGTAACAAAATAGAAATTAAGAATCGATAGATTCAAAACTTTTAAAATAATATATATATAAATAAGCATAGGGAAAAATAACATTTATATATTCATGAGGCCAATATTTGTTGAGGCCTACTAGGTGTCACACCCTTTGCACTATGGGCTGAGATATGCTGGTTGAGAAGGTCAGGTCATTTCTCTCACAAAGCTTATGTTACGGCAAGGTTCATATTGACTTCCTAATCACCCTTCACTCAGCTCAGATACCACCGTTTATTGTAAGTAAAATGACTACATGTCTTCTGTATTGTCTTCAAGACTTTCAGCATGGCCTTATTATTTTATGGTTTAGGTAAATATCAGCACCTTCTTAATCACATAAGGTCATGCCCAAACTCACTGTTACCCGAGAGAAACTGTATGACAATTAGTCTAAGATACTGTCACCCAATATTTGCAACCTCACACTTGTTAATTTTTATTTGTACATCTTGTTATTCAAGGTATTTTTTTTTACTGTTGTTCTTTGTCCTAAATGCTTTCTTAACACTTAAGCAACTAATGTTGAAATGAGATTCTTGTTCAGCTTAATTCCATCCTTTTTCTTAGTTAAAAATTGTGTAGTGTGAGGATTAGGGACATGTTATTTTCAGTTCCCAAAGGCATACTATGTAAGTACTTACAGAAAATGAAAAATGTTTATTTTAATGGTCACACTAATGGTAATCATTCACTGACAGATTGGCACTGAATATTTTATAGTTTCAAAACACTGTCTCTTTATTCATTCCTACAGCCCCAATCTTAGTAAATTCACTTCATAAAAATAATCAAGATTATTAAGTATCCCCACTAGGAAAAGTACATAAATTTGTATATCCATACTCTCTCATCTCTAAAGAAGACACATATCCCAGCCAAATAAAACTTCTATACCTGTGATCTTGGTTTTAACTCTGTACAGTTTCTAGAATTTTGTTCCAGAAATAATCCTTATTCTGTATCCAGTCTCTCATCTTTTGATATCACAGAAATTGGATCATCAATAAGTGACTAATAAATAAATAATAGATTAAGTTAGCAAGGCAGCAAAGGGGATACATGCATCTTATGCCAGATTTCTTGCTTTTATTACCAAGTTTTAAACAATATGTAAAAATTATATGAAGAATTACAAAATATGTACATTCAACAAATTTGAATTGAATATATCTATTCAATTTCTCTTGTGTTCCTAGAAAACAAAACATGTTAATATATCAATCCAATATAGTGCTATTTATAAAATATGCTGTCATTTATGTGGTAACATTCTTAGCAATTATATTTGTGTTATACTGAAGAAGTTGCATTTTAGGGTTATCTAAATACAGGGGCAAGAAAGATTACCAAACTGTGAAGTCGACACCCAAGAGAATTAACTATAGGAGTTTTTGGACATCTTGTTAAGTGGATTATCCCTGAAAAATTACAAATAACGTGTGTTAGCCACATCAACATTAAGTGCCTTTAAAATGGAAATGAGTGCTTGGTTACACAATTACAGATTCACAAAAATTATACAGAATAGGCAATAAATTTATGCAAATGTCAAAAGCATCATGATGAAGTGGAAATGCTGAAAATTGATTGTCTAAAAAATTAGATTCTGTATTTCAAACTACTTCCTACTGTGACCTTGAAACTATGCTTACCTTTAGAACTCTAAAACTGACTACTATATAATTTCCAAAGTATATATTTTATACATGAAATATATTAATATATTGTAGAATATATTATACATATTAATATATTATATATGAGTTGTAGAGATAATTATAGGTTATATCATACAGTTCTCAACATTTTGTATTTCTATACTCTTCGCCTTGACATTACATACTCAGAGAGATGATTGCCTTTAAGATTGGTGACAGAAGATTGCTCCCTTCAAAACCAAATAGCCAAGTAAAATGGTCTACTTAGCAGTGATTCCAAAATTTGTCATCAGTTAGTTGATGAAGTACAATAATTTCATATTTATCAATAAAGTTATCACTTTAGAAGATTTGTCACGTTCACAGAGGACACATTTAATACTCTAAATATAAATCTGGTAAGTGGAAATATTTATATGACCATTGTGTAAACAGCCAATGTGAAAAAAAAGAGATTTAGCTGTTTTTACCAAGTCAACTAGGCAGATAATTCTGCCAATCTCTCTCTCTATCACCATTCCAGTTTTCTGATTAGCATAATGGACTAATTAATCAAAATACATGAAAAATTGTAGTCGTGATGTTTACCTATGATATTTACCAAATAAATATCCTGGAACATTAGAACATTAGCCCTTTGAGATGTCCATGAAAGGTGTTAAAAATAAGTTTTGAAGACACTGTATTTAATCTCTCCCTTCCTTATCCCTGGGAAATATATAGTATGCAGAGGCTTACTATGTTTGCTTAGTGTCCTCATATTTATTGGCTCAAGGTATTTCATGTTGTCAAAATGATGATTTTGTTTGTTTGTTTGTTTTTTTGGAGATGGATTTCGCTCTTGTTGCCCAGGCTTGAGTACAATGGAGTGATCTCGGCTCACTGCAACCTCTGCCTCCCAGATTCAGGCGAGTCTCCTGCCACAGCCTTCCTGAGTAGCTGGAATTACAGACATGCACCACCACACCCGGCTAATTTTGTATTTTTAGTAGAGATGGTGTTTCTCCACGTTGGTCAGGCTGGTCTCAAACTTTCAACCTCAGATGATCCACCCGCCTCAGCCTCCCAAAGTGCTGGGATTACAGGCATGAGCCACCGCACCTGGCCTGATGATTATTAACATACCAGTGGATATTCTACAGATGCTTAGGGCAATGCTTGTAGAACTCCATTAATGTTACTAATTAATGTTTTATGAGGCCAGAACTTTACTCTAGTGCCAATACAATATTTTATCATCTAATAAAATGTATTGAAAAGCCATTCTTCTGCTAAATGTGTCAATTCACCTAGGAATGATATATTATTGTACTTAAATATATCACAGAGTATATGTAAAGGATCTTTATTGGAGAATGTTAGATTTCATATTTAAAATGAAAAAGAACCTGTCTCCCTCTGAGTCATTCTTCTCAAACTTCCCTTCTAGTTCTCAGCTCTTTAGTGCCCCATCGTGTATAGCTGGGTCAATTCATGCTTCCTATCAGTTTCTGAGGCAATCTTAATAGATGCAGAAATTCCAGTCAACAGCTTTATGACCCTTGCTCTCAGCAGGGCTTTGATCAAATGGATCTCTGTAATTTGGGATCCCTCAGTTGAGGCATGATCTCTAGTCTCCTGCCTTGCTTTCCTATTGTTTCTAATCAAGACTGAAACAGAGTGGTTCACAGTAAAGACTGAGGTGTGTTCTATTGTCTCTACATCAAAGATTCATATAGGAATGGATATTATTTTTTATGCTCCTGATTCCTAATTTTTCTCTGTTTCTTCTCCAAGTAGCCCTAAAGTGAACCTCACCTGAAGCACAGCTGTCCTGCTTTACCCTCTCTGGTCTTACTGTGTGACCTTAACATTTAACCCAAATTTACACGGAAAGCTGGTATCACTGTTACTGGTAAATGCATATCCAGAATGCCTTCATCTCAGCTCTAGTGTCTATTTTAATTCTGAATAGTGCTACAGAATGAAGATTGACCTGTGACTGGATTAGCCTGGCCATGATAACGCTATGCCTCAACTAGAGTATCTACTGCTTGCATCAACTTCTGCTGCGGGTATTTTGTTGAATATCAAATTCTCCCCTACATTCTCTCTGATACTGAGAGAAGACTCTGACTTACCATTGAGCCACAACATGATAATGCCAGATTATCAAGTAAATTTAATTGGTTTATATATTATTATCACACACATATGTTTTTAAATAATAATCTTGTATTTATAATGTTTATGTAATCAAATCTTACAATACTAATAGGTCAAGTATAATTTACTAATGCAAAACAAAATAAGCAAAAAGCAACAAAAACTCATGATTTCTAGAGACAAACAGAAAATTAAATACCGACAAGCAGGTACACCTCATTTTAATTAATACATATGTATGCCGTATTTTTTCAACAAAATATTTATTATTTTAGAGAATAAATTCATTCATTGAAAAATAAAATATTATGCTTTTCTAATACTCAACATCATTTTAAAATTCATTTACTTGTAGATACTGATTGATTAAAAATATAAATAGCCCAAGAAGTTTGTTTATTAAAATAATATTATTAAATTAGATGTCAATATGAATTCTTATTAACCTGAAAGGTTTTATGGCTGTAATTATCTTTCAATGTATGTATATGACTTTTATTTTTGCATAATCTCATAAAGCAGTTCACCTTGTAAATCTTATGCTTTTGTTTCAATCAAAAAGTCAGTTTGAATAATTTCTTTTGCTTCCCACTTGAAAGTAAAATGAAAGTAGATCTTAACTGCAGCCTTTATATTTAATTCCCAATGTAACAGTTTTGAAAGGTGGAGCCTAATTGGAGGTGTTGAGGTCACGATGCCTCACACTTATCTGCCTTCCACTCTGTGAGGATGTGGCAAAAAGGCCCCCACCAGGCGCTTGTGCCATCGTCCCAGACTTCCCAGCCTCCAGAACTGTGAGCCAATAAATCCTTGTTTACCATAAATTTTTTTAAAAAGTAGTCCTTAACTTTGAGTAACCATGCCGAGAAGAATTGGTATCCACAGGGAAACTTTAGTTGTATCTAGCAATATAATATATATTTCTTTCCAAATTAATATATGGCCTACAATTTTAACCTCTAGTATGTATACAGTCTGTGGGTAGATTCTAGTAGTTATTCGAGCTTCTTCAAATAACATATGTTTATATATATGTCTCCATGTGGATTTTTTCTTAGAATAAATCTAATATTTTATAGGTTCTCCAAGGTGGTTGTAAAACTATAAGCTGAAGGACCATTGCTTTAGGGAGAGTCTGGTCTTTCTATAACACATTCTGGAGTTTGTATACACAGAGATATATTCTCAGTAAACAGTGTATCTTTGTTTATTGCTTTCCAAATTATATGCTGTTGGCTCTCGAGTCTTCAGAATGCCCAGATGGTGCATAAGGTGACTTGAGGCTCAAGTCTGGTTGTTTCTAGCCACAACTGGCCATGTCTGAGGCTTCTTAGAGTACAGCCTGTGCAAAGATGCTTGGAATAGCATGCTCCTTAGCCCTAGCTGATGAGCATGAGGCAATGCATCTAATCACCCCTACTCTGGCCTAGTATGATGAGTGTAAAGAGATTTTTTTTAACACCTAGACAGTATTGAGTTAATGCATATGCTGCTGTCTATTGTGAAGAAGGAGCCTATATTAGTTATCTACTGCTTCATATTAAAGTTCCTCAAAATGTAGTGGCTTAGTATAGCAAACATTTATTATCTAACATAGGCTCTGAGTGTCAAGAATACAAGAATAACTTAGTTGAGTTGTTCTAGTTTAAGGTATCCCAGGAAGTTGCAGTCAAGGTGATAGCCGGGGCTGGAAAAATCACCTAGCTGCAGGCAAGAAGTTGTCAGTTTCTCCTTATATAGATAGTGCTATCTTCTGAACAAGTGCTATGAGGGAGGGTGCACATGAAAGACAGTGATGCCACGCTGCCTTGTCTGACCTAGTCACTGAGTCACATAACACTCTTTCTGCTTTATTCAACTCATTAAAATCCAATCACTAAGTCCACCCACCCTCAGTGGGTGGGATTAAATAAAGGTGTGACTACCGGAGGATCATTGCAGGACCATCTCAAAGGCTGGCTCTCACAGAGCTCAAGAAGCTGCCAGAGGATTCGGTCCTTCCGATGCCTAAGGAGAATGACACATAGCTAAATTTGTGTGTGTGTGTGTGTGTGTGTGTGTGTGTGTCTGTGTGTGTGTGTGTGTGTAAGGAAGGTCTAGAAAACAGATTTCCAGGCCGGGCGCGGTGGCTCACGCCTGTAATCCCAGCACTTTGGGAGGCTGAGGCGAGTGGATCAGGAGGTAAGGAGATGGAGACCATCCTGTCTAACACGGTGAAACCCCGTCTCTACTAAAACATACAAAAAATTAGCTGGGCATTGTGATGGGCGCCTGTAGTCCCAGCTACTCGGGAGGCTGAGGCGGCAGAATGGCATGAACCTGGGAGGCGGAGGTTCCAGTGAGTCGAGATCGTGCCACTGCACTCCAGCCTGGGCGACAGAGCAAGACTCCGTCTCAAAAAATAATAATGAAATAAAAAAGAATTAAAAAAAAAACAGATTTCCAAGCAACAGCCACAAATTTCTGTTTTCACACATATCAGATATTTTGCCCATTGCAACTGATATATTCATTTATTGGTGTTCAAGAACTCAGGTAGCTGTAAGAAAAAAAGTATGTCTGTATTACAAAATTAAGTATATTATTTGGAAATAATTTGTTTGAAAACAATTGAACTTCATTTGTATTATTAGAAACCACATTTATTTAAACACTATATTTCTCAATAAAAGAAAAGGAAGAGCTAGTTCATTTAAAAATATGAATGTATACAGTTGGAGTGGTTGGAAAATCAATTTTGTCACTATTGAGTGTGAATAAAGTTCTTATCTCTCAAGACAGTAATGAAATCATCAGCCAAGCATCTTGATTCATGCCTATAATCCCAACACTTGGGAGGCTGAGGTGAGAGGATTGCTTGAGTTCAAGAGATTGAGACCAACCTGGGCAACATAGCAAGATCCTATTTCTACAGACTTTTTCCTTTTCTTTTTCTTTCTTTTTTTTTTTTTTTTTTTAATTAGCTAGGCATGGTGGTGCATGCCTGTAGTCCTAACCACTCGGGAGGCTGGGACAGGAAGATTGCTTGAGCCTTGGAGTTCAAGGCTGAAGTGAGCTGTAATCATATTGTAAAAAGAAAAACTTCAGCTGAGTTAAATTTAAAGGAGTTTAACTGAGCAAAGAACAATTTGTGAATTGGGCAACTTCCCAAGCCAGAGTAGGCTCAGGAACTCCAGCACAGCCATGTGGTGAAAGATTTGTGAACAGAAAAAGGAGAGTGACATACTGAAAATGGAAGTGAGGTATAGAAACAGCCAGATTGGTTATAACTCCGTGTTTGCCTTATTTGAACACAGTTGGAACAGTTGGCCACATCTGATTAGCCAAAACTCAGTGATTGGCACAAAAGTAGATTACAGTCTGTTTACACTTCCATTTAGACTATAGTTCATGATGTACAGAGAAATCTTTAGGCCAAACTTTAAATATGTGAGCAGGCAGCTTTAGACTAAACTTGATTTAACAATGCCATTGCAAGTGAGCATGAATGACAGAGTGACACCCTCTCTCTCTCTCTCTCTCTCTCTCTCTATATATATATATATATATATATAAACATAAATAAAATAAAATATCTCTATCTATATATATATATAAAATAAAAGACTCTTGAGTCTTGATAAGAAGTTGTATGTAGGTATTTCAGGCCTACACCTTAACATAAAAAAAAAATTAAACTTTTCAAAAGAAAGTTTTATATAATTTGTATAAATAAAACATTTTATAAAATTAATATTTAGACTTAAATTCACTATAGTTTATTTTCATTACTATAATTATATAATAGGAAAAAATGAAATATTTTAAATTCTAAGTTCCTAATAATATTCCCAAGTTCTCTTTTTTTATCATTTTCTATGCATACCATGATGTTAAAAAGTGTGAGACACTGTGTTATATTCCTCAGAAATAAGGAATTATGACTAAGATATAAGACTACAGCAAAGATGTATAATTTTTCTCTTTGTCTCAATTAATAATGGAATCATGTGTACTAGAAGGAACTTTAGAGATAAACTAACAATCAGTTAAAGTGAGATTTTCCAGATGAGAAAACAGAAACCCAGAAATTCAAGTGATATGTAAAACCACATGCCTACTTATGTCAATACAGCTTAATAGACAAGCTTAGAAATTAACAAGGCCATTTAGTCACATCACTCCAATATATATATATATATATATATATATTTTTTTTTTTGGTGCTGGTGATCCCTGTATAACTTAGAAGGACATATTATTTAGCTTCTCACTACAATTACATAAATAATATGTGTATTCATAATTTCAAAAACTCTAACAGCTGAAGGATGGCTAGATCACTTACAAATAAGAACACTGAAATCCATTTACACTCAAAGGTCTTAAAGTTGGTAAGACTGAAATGCCACTAGAATCTAGTTCACCCAGATGTGTATTCTTTTTGTTGAATTACAGTTATTCTTTCAGTGCCTACATTTATGAAGCGGATAATATACTACTGCTTAAAATTTGTCGATCTTGAACTCTATTTCCAATCTTAGAATTATATAGCAGTTATTTGAAAGAGTGCATTAATACAGTACTTGCAATTGCAAAAATAGATACCCATTGATATTTAACTGATGTAAAATATAGTTCAAATAAAGATGATACCGAGCTGGGTATATTATTCATGGTTGCCAATCAGAATCATTTTTAAGGCAATTATGGTGACTTATACAACATATAAATTTTGACTGACATTTTTATTTGACATATGCTAAATTAAAGCATATCTTGTATATTTCCATATTTTTCAATAAAACTTTACTTTCTATGTTTAATAATTAAAAAGAAGTTGCCATAATATTTCATGTAAGCTAAAATGTTTACACTCCAAATCATTCTTTTTTAAACATTATAACCTAAAAGTAAACGATGGCAACTGCTTCCTATAGATTTTGAGTGCTTTCTTCCATGGTATTATTATGAATAAAATAAAAATATTTTCACATTATCAATTATTTACTTTAGCTAATTTTAGAGTCATAAAAATAACATGTTACTTAACACAATCATGATAAAAATAATTATTAGTTTATAGGATTTTATATTCTGTATATACATAGATGACTATATTGTTATGTCATATTTCTTTTGACACCTTAATTTAGAAAAAAATGTTTTCAGGTCTCTATGACTTTTAAAAAATGAGCTGGATGATGACTATTTTTTACCAATGGTAACAAAAAACAAATTAATAAAGAGGACAAAAGATGCTCAAGTTGAAAAGAGATATTTAGATTAGATAAATATATTTCCACAAATTTCTCAATAAAGTTGTGAATGGATGTGACACTTCGCTCACATAAATCTTACCATATAACAACTATCTGATAAAGGATATTTTCCATCTCTGTGTCACTCATTGAAATATTATGTCTTCATAATATTTAATACTTTTTTTTCAGTCAAATATTATATTTATTTCATTGTTACTATGGATTCAATTCTAGTGTGATTTGCCTTGTAAAGCAATTGTACCAATCTATTATACAAAAGTCCAAAATTATTGAAACAAAGGATTAAAAAAATTTGCTATAGGGTTTTTCTACAAATGTAGTAAAATTGCTTTATCTTTAACCATTTGATTTATAAAAACTGCCTGCTTATATATACATTGGACAGAGGAAACATATCATTTATAGACTTGATTAGCCAAAATACAAATGTAACATATGTACATAAAACTTATGTAATGGAGTATTTAGTTTTGAGAATGATATATAGGAGACATAATAATAATTCTGGAGAACTTAATCTGCTAGATACATTGTAATTCTTGTAAAGGCTTACATATTTATATTTTGTTTAAACATTTTAATTTTTGCACCATCATGCCTTCATTTTTTTCAAATAAAAGCATACTTAGAAGTAAATTATGTTTTCTAAATACATGCATTAAAATTTATGTACCCCAACTTTCAAATGCTGTATTATGTTTCTGAACATATATGCATTACTATCAACTCTAGAAAGTTACTGAAACCATTAAATTGCCTGGATGGTTGAAGATTAGAAACATTATAATGTATTAATAGGACAATGCCATTTTGAGGGATCTTTTTCTCTTTTTTATTATTATTATTATTATACTTTCAGTTTCACAGCTCGATTTGTGGTAAGCACTACTTTCTTAAAAAGACTCTGGGCCGGGCGCGGTGGCTCACGCTTGTAATCCCAGCACTTTGGGAGGCCGAGGCGGGCGGATCACGAGGTCAGGAGATCGAGACCACGGTGAAACCCCGTCTCTACTAAAAATACAAAAAATTAGCCGGGCGCGGTGGCGGGTGCCTGTAATCCCAGCTACTCGGAGAGGCTGAGGCAGGAGAATGGCGTGAACCCGGGAGGCGGAGCTTGCAGTGAGCCGAGATTGCGCCACTGCACTCCAGCCTGGGCGACAGAGCGAGACTCCGTCTCAAAAAAAAAAAAAAAAAAAAAAAAAAGACTCTGATTTTCTAAAGACACTAGAAGGGAAGAAAACTACATTTAACATAATATTTAATACTATTTTAAATGTAGTTTTCTTTTCTTCTAGTGTCTTTAGAAAATCAGAGTCTTTTTAAGAAAGTAGTGCTTACCACAAATCAAGCTGTGAAAATTGCAGGGGTTTTTAAGGCAGCTAATAGGGACTAAATTTGGTAGTTACAAGATGATATAATCAGACCTATGGAAACATTAGAGAAAGTTATTAAAGTGGAATTACTCTCAGATAGTAGAAAAAGACCATCACAGAGTCTTCATCCAGGTCAGTGAGTTACTTTGTTCTTTTTTTGTTTTTGTTTTTCTGTTGAGTCATTAGTAGAGATTGAAGTAGTAAAAAGCAGAAATGACAACGAAAAGCAGTCAACTCCTAATTAATAGAAAAGCGTGTAACCAGTGTGATATGTTCCACCTACAAAAATACTCCACAAAATCCAGAGATGATAAAAAATATATGTTTTCAGACTAGATTATTGTGGCTTAGCTCTGAAGCCTCCCATTCCAATCAGTCATAAGTAACCAAATACATAAATAAAATAATAATATAGTATTATCCAGTTAATCAATCAAATTTTAATTTGTGTGATCATTTCAGTTCAACTTTCCTTCTCAGCAGTGTGAGGTGGGCCAGGCACGGTGGCTCATGCCTGTAATCCCAGCACTTTGCGAGGCCTAGGCTGGCAGAACATGAAGTGAAGAGGCTGTGATCATCCTGGCCAACATGGTGGAACCCTGTCTCTACTAAAAACACAAAAATTGGCCAGGAGAGGTGGCATGTGCCTGTAGTCCCAGCTACTCAGGAGGCTGAGGCAGGAGCATCGCTTGAACCCGGGAGGAGGAGGTTGCAGTGAGCCGAGAGCACGCCACTGCAATCCAGCCTGGTGTCAGAGCAAGACTCCATCTCAAAACAAACAAACAAAACAAAACAAAACAAAACAAAACAAAAAGAAGTGTGAGGTGGGGTGAGGAGGGCATGTGCCCATGCTGTCCATGCTGCCCATGCTGTGGTATGAATGAAATTCCATTCTGCAATACAAATGCCCACATGTTTAAGTTGGAACTGGTAAATCTTTTCACAAAAAAAAATAAAATAGAAAGAAAAAAGAAACTCTTTGTAGCACTTACCAATTTTTTGTGGCATGCATATCCTCAGTTTCAAGCTAACAATACTTTAACAACTGTGAACCTTCTGAGTGTTATTAACCACCAGCTATCCCAAGCCTGTAAGGGGCCAGCTTCAGCACATTCCTGCTTTGACTTCTGAGCACAGAGGGAACTAGGTTCTGACTTCTTGCACCCTGCTAGGATGCAGGAAGTCAGAGCCTAGTTCCAAATCACTGGTTAAAAAAAAAAAAAAAATGAAAGAACATACACACCAACACCCCACCCATAGACAGCTTTTGGCCCACATGCTCATGAGACATTTGTGTTCTGCAGGGACAAGAGAAGCTTCTTCCTAGGCTTCCGCCAAGCCCATGAGAGGAAAATAAAAGCAAAACACCAATAAACACACCCTGGAAAGACATTGAATATGGTCCATTCACCAACCAGAAGGATGTAGAAAGGAAAATGTGCCTCATTCTTATGCCCTCCTGAACTTTCTTTCCCAGCTGTCTCTGATCTCATCTTTCTCTCATTCACCTCTGAATCTTTTATAATATGATGGGTGAAGGGATGTTTGCAAAGGTTTTATTTTTAAAATCACCCCATTGTTTCTCTACTGTACTGCAAAACCTATGATAGTGAATTATCAAAAGTTCTAATATTTGTGCCATTAGAGTCCCAGAAGAATAAATTAAAAAGATTGGTTCAGAAAAATACTTGAAAAAATACTGACCAAAACTTCCAAAATTTGGTAAAAGATACAATGAAGTAGTAAATCAAAATGATTTTATAATTTGGCAACAGAGGTGATAAAAATGTGTACATATTTACCTCAGACAAGGACATAAAGACATTATTATAGCTACTTTTTTCTGTCTAAGCAGGTTATGGAAAGACTTAGGAAGTTAACTGGAGATATGGAATAATCAAACTTTTAGATATTTACAAACATAATATTTGCAGTGAAACATGCACTCTATTTTAGTAGCAAATTAGACTATGCAGAAGAAATAATTGGTAAACCTGAATACATAGCAAGAAAGCTATTAAAAAAAAAACCTAGAGAAAAAAGACATTTAAAAAATAAAGATAGCCACAGTGAATGGTGAAAGAACTGCCAACGCCCTAAATGAGGTACAGTTGGAGAATTTCAAACACACAGAGAGGATTGCAGGAAACATTAAAAATAAATAAATAAACTGACAGCTCCAAGAAGCTACATTAACCCCAAGCAGAAGAAGTATAAGCAGAACTATACACCAAGACACACCTTGGTCAAATTGTTTAGCCAGTGATAAAGAAATAATCTTAAAAGCAGCTGAAGAGAAAAAAGATGGAGAAACAGAGATAAGAATAACAGCATACTTCTTATCAGAAGTAACTGAGGCCAAAAGACAATGAAGAAATATCTTTAAATAATTTGAAAAAGTAATAAGCTTTATTCTAGATTTCTGAAACTAGGAAAAAACTTCAAAACCAAGGACAACATAAAAATATATTAAAACATACAAAAACTGAAAGAATTCCTTACCAAAGGAGCTATGTTATAAAAAATAATAAAGTAAATCTTACTAGCAGAAGAAAAATGATAACAGAGGGAAATCCATATCAATACAAAAAAGAAGATTTATTTATTGAAAATGGTAAATACTTGAGTACATATGACTTTTCTGATTATTAAAAATCTTAAAATTGGTAATTGATTGTTTATGGCTAAATTATAATAATATATATTAATAATATTATGCAATGTTGTAAAAATCTATAGAAATAAAATGTATGACAAAAATATCACAAACCCAAGAGTTAATTGGAAGTATACTGTTACAACTGAAGTCAAATAATATTGCTTGAAGTTAGACTATACTAGGGATATTTAATAAGAAACTGAAATTCAGAATAAAGAGTTAAAACTAGTAAATCACAATAAATCCAGAAAAAATAGAAACATAATAAATTAGCATAAGAGATGTCATAATAAAAAATAATTAAGCAAACTAAAAGAAGAGAGAAAATGAAAAAGAGGGAGAACAAAGAATCAACAGACAAAATAGAAAACAAATAGCAACCGGGCAGATTCACACACAGCTGTATCACCACTCATATTAAATGTGAAGTGTGTACACACCTCAATTAATACTCAGTACTTGTCAGATTGCATAAAAAATGAGAACCAATTATATGCTCTGGATAAAATATCCACTTTAAATGCAAACACACAAATAGATTAAAAGGGAAAAGATAGGAAAAAACGTCATCCTAATATTAGCCTAAAGAAAACAGAAATGTCGGGATTAATATTAGACAAAGTTGATTTCAAAACAAAGAATATGGACAGAGGAGAGTCACTTTAAAATGATAGTGGTTAAACCATCAAGAGGAAATACCAATCCTAAATGTTGACACATCAAATCACAGAGCTTCACAATACATACACTAAAACCTGATTAGCTGCAGAAATAGACAAATCTAACAGAAATCTGTAAAAAATTTTAAATTTCTTTTATTAATAATTAATAGAATGAACAGAAAAAAATGGGTAAGTATATAGAAGACTTGAGCAACACTATTGACCAACCTGACATAAATAAAAATTATAAAACACTACACACACCTAGCAACAAAAGCAGGTTGGAAAGCAATGCTTAAAATTAGTTACATAACATTTTTATTCACAATATGTACAATTTTTTTAAACCCTGAAATGCCTTAAAATTCATTTTACCAAACTGAAGTCAGTAAAATGGTGTTGATTTTTATTTTCCTTCTTCGTATTTTTAACGTTTTTTAAATAAGAAATATATATGTATGTGCATATGTATATATACACATATACACATGTACGCACATATATTAATATATATGTGATATTATATATCATATGTCAGTTTCCTGCTTCTTTCTTCTTAACTTCAGCCATTTT
This sequence comes from Symphalangus syndactylus, assembly GCF_028878055.3. NCBI lineage: Eukaryota > Metazoa > Chordata > Mammalia > Primates > Hylobatidae > Symphalangus > Symphalangus syndactylus. Next base: position 73,555,873 of record NC_072433.2, read on the forward strand.
TTGTGCATGCTAGCCTGATACTCAACTCTCAGTTCTGCATCTGTTTGCCTAAAAGTGTTCAGGGGCCACTGGGAACCACTCTTCCCATGTTCCCAGGAGGCTGGGACTGCTAGGGAATTAATGCCAACCGGGAACCGTGCTCTACCAATGACAGGCTGGGGTTAATGGGTAAGGACCCTAGCCCTCCCTCCCACAGTATGGGCTAGCTCTGTTTCTTCCAGAATCCTGTAATGGCATGAAGTCCTGTTTACTCATGGTGATAAAATAATGCAATCTTTGATGATTTTGTTTCCTTCCTTTTCTGGTCAGAAAAATGACAATAAAGTTATTTCTTTTTAAAAAATACAAGCAACAGAGAATACACTGATTTAGATATATTGAGGTGAAAAATTGTAAAATTGATAGAAAACATATTTGAATACTGCCAGCTTTTCAAAAATAAAAATTTATTTATTTTTTGCTGAGAATTAAGAGGTCAGTAGTTTGACTTGTGGCCTAGGTGAAATTAAAAATCTAAACAGCCACTGTGAGCAACACAGTAAGTCTGCTAGTTTCAAAATATGAATAAATAACATATAATTAAAGAATCTGACAAAAATTTTTAGTAGTTCATACAAATGAAATCGAATATTTTTTTATTTTGAGACAGAGTCTCACACTGTCTCCCAGGCTGGAGTTCAATGGCAGGATCTTCGCTCACCACAACCTCTGCCTCCCAGGTTCAAGTGATTCTCCTGCCTCAGCCTCCCAAGTAGCTGGGATTACAGGCATGTGCCACCACGCCTGGCCAGTTTTTTTGTGTTTTTAGTAGAGACGGGGTTTCACTATGTTGGCCAGGCTGGTCTTGAACTCCTGACCTTGTGATCCGCCCATCTTGTTTCAATTATTTATTTATATAGTAAGATTTTAAGCATAAGATACAATTTTGCACAATTTTGCTTGTACATATCACTTTTCCTTCAAAAATATGATCCCAAATGATAAATTTCAAAGTTTTCACAGTGTGCTCCTATTTCACACACTGAAAACCAGGTGACAATCCTTAGCTCTTATTTATATTTGTTAATCACATTAATTAGTTTAAAATAAATGAGTTTTCTTCCATCTCTGTGATTTTCAGTAGAGACTTTTCACATCTTTTCCTCATTGATAAAAAGAAATAGAAAATCCAAGTTTTGACATCTAAAGCAATATTAGTAGAATCAGTAAGGCTCATTATTCTGATTTTTACTCCCACCCCAGAAATCCTTTTTAAAGTCTCTATTAAAATGAAAAATAAACCTATAAAACTTTAATATGTGAAAGAAATAAACTGGTTATTACTCAAAAATAATGTGTGAACATACATTCGTATAAATTATCACATTTAATCTTTATCTCAAGTTGAAGGTCAGAAAATTAGATTTGTTCATGGCCACACAGTTATCTGAGTCCAATGTTATTGCATGTTTTCCACAGAAGTTAATGTAGTCATTGTTAGGTAACATGGGCACAGTAAGATGGCGCTGGTTCCGGGTTCTTCACCCCCGGTTCCCGGTTCTCCACCCCGCGAGCCCGCCAAGAGAAGGCCAATCAGGGAAGAACACCTCCTGCCTTTTACTCAAACCCCACCCCTAAGCCAATCACCAATGCCCACGTAGCCCCACTGAGTATAAAAACCCAGCACCTAAGCAGCTTGCCCTCTCTTCCTTCCTTCTCCACCTCGGTGTGGTGTCGCCTTGGTGCCTCCAATAAAATCTCTTGACCGTGACCAGCGTGTCTTTGGTTTGAGCCCGATCGGGTCCGACTCTGAGTCGGTCCAACTCTTTCAGTCATTATGGCTAATAAAAGTCAGAATTAGCATTTGAAACCAAGTCTGAAGTGAGAGACTGGCTCTTTTTTCTACCTCATGAAGTCTCTTAGCAACAGAAGACATGTTATTAAAACTACCTTTTTTTGGGTTATTACCATGGGCAATTTGGTGTATAGTAAGCTTTTTACATGCTTATTTTATCATTTTTGCATATCAATCTTTCGCAGTTGAATGAAACTGAAGCACAGAAATCTTAATGCTTATTCATGTTACACATGAACAGGGCGGGTAATTGGTGAAACTGGAATTTAAAGTAGGATATGTCTCTCTCCAAAGCCTGTAGAGTTTATCTTTTTCTGACACTTCTAAAATTTTATTTTTGTTGTATTGAAAGCATAGGCTGTAACAACTGATCTATTTCAAAAATTTTAATTTTTAAAATATTTTCTGCCACTGTACATTACCCATATCACCTTTATTATTTTGTACACATTTAGGCATTAGTGTTAGTTGTACAAATAATACATTATAAGTTTTTTTATTCATACTATGTAGATTGACACTTTTTCTCCTAACAACTGACCCTTCATGCATTTAAGTTTTCTTTCTTCCAGAGAAGATTCTCCTCAACTACACCACTGAGTTGGAACTCTTTTATGCTCCTCTTCAGAAACATATATTGCTTCCTATAAAGTGAAATTTTCATATCCTTGTATTTCTCACTATTACTTTTCTTTTATGTTGTCAATTTTACTTTTTTGCCTTACATACACTGTATTTACATCTGATTTATGTTCCCATTACTTTATTCTTTACTTATGGGTTACATAGTTCTCCTCTCACTTGCTGCTCTAATATATTGTCCTATAGATTATATGTTTTCTTTTGCCAAACAGATATACTGCTGTGTTGCCCAGAGCAGACTTAGCACTATTAGGCAACTCTGGGTTTTTTATTTGTTTGTTTTTTGTATTAAAGGGCTTTCTAAACTACTTTAAACCTGAAAATCAATGGTAATACAATCACGACATATAAATTATTTAACTTTCACTCATTTCCTTAGTACTAAACTGAAAATAATTTCTTAGCCTTTCTTCCTTTCTCAGAAAATAAACTTGAGACAAAGACTCATGTTAAGAATATTTTACTGGAGTCCTAGAGCAGTTCAAGGGGTCAGGAATAAGAGAGAAGAGAGTAAAGCAGGGATGTGTTATTGAGTTGGCCACAGGATTTTCTGCGATAACACAGGTCCAAGCACTTGAGGGAGAAAGGGAAAACATTTATGCACTGGCTCCCATCCCACCAATCAAACGTTTTAGCCACACTACATCCACTTCCCTGTACTTTCAGGTTACACATGCTGGGTTCCAGTCACATTCTTGTTTCTGTCAACTAGGAAGTTCCGTGATCTGAGAGAAGAGTCATAAAGTAGTGTGTGGGAGAGGTTGTTGATACATGAAACCTACTTACATCTGGCTGGAGCCCAGGCAGGGCTGGCTGATGCAGCAGTAGGGCTATAAAAGGCTATAAAAATCTGAAGTGGTGCATGAAAGATCTCTGGTACAAAAAAAGTTCAGAATTGATAGATACACTTTCAGTAAATTTGTAAACATTTTCCTTAAAATCAACTAATTCTGTTGATGTTCCTAATTCATTTATACCCAAAATCACAAATTTTGTTTTCATAATGAAAATTTGTCATCTATCCAGTCTTACTCTGCCTCATACTCAATCCTTACCTGGTCCATGTTATAGATAGGATTGTTGTTCTTGATTTACATTGAAGAAAATTAGAAAATCTGTTCAAATCTCAGCCTTTGTCTGCTATTGTAGGCTGTATAGAGATATAGATTACATTCAAGTTTCAACTGTATTTGAGTTAATGTTTTTATAAAAATAGAGCTTACAAGCAACTCAGTCTGAAAATTTTGTTTTAAAACATACCCAATTGGAATAAGATCCAGGAAAACACTAAAATAAGGCATATTTTTAGCAACTTTCTTCACCTTGTAATAATCTTAGTGAGACCTGGGTTTTGTCTCAAATTATGGAACCTATAATTCGTGTTCAAATTTTCTAGTCTTTATTATCAATCCCAAATTTTTTAGCATGTTTTGCCAAAATATATGAAATCTTCTCTTTGATACAGACTTCTACTTTTCTAGTTTTTCTTACAGAAAGATAGTCTCAATTTATCACAAAGGCATTATTTTACTTACCTGCCCATCATCTTGAATAAAAGGTACATTTTTTACTTTCTGTATTTAAAATAAATATTTTTCCAGTGTCAGACTCAGTACAATAACTTTTGCAATACAGTCGAGAAGCAATGGGATGATTACAAAAATAAAACCTTTTTTTATTTTTTATTTTTTATGCAAACATCCCTAACCACTTCGCATATTATAAATGACACAGATGTGACTAAGAGAGAGATCAGACTATAGGAAACTGGGAGAGAAAGTTCGGGAAGCCCAAGAATGAGGCACATTCTCTGCTTATTCTTAAAAAGCAAAAAAATAACAGATGCTGGTGAGGTTGTAGAGAAAAAGAAACACTTACACTCTGTTGGGGGAAGTATAAGTTAGCTCAACCATTGTGGAAGACAGTGTGGTGATTCCTTAAAGACCTAAAGACAAAAATACCATTCTACCCAGCAATCCCAATCCTGGGTATACACCCAAAGGAATATGAATCATCTATTATAAAGACACATGCACACGTATGTTCACTGCAGCACTATTCACAATACAAAAGACATAGAATCAACCTGAATGCCCATCAATGAGAGACTGGATAAAGAAAGTGTGGTACATATACACCGTGGAATACTATGCAGTCATAAAAAAGAACAAGATCATGTCCTTTGCAGAAACATGAATAGAGCAGGAGGCCATTATCCTTAGCAAACTAACAGGGGAACAGAAAACCAAATACTGCATGTCCTCACTTTTAACTGGGAGTTAAATGATGAGAACACATGGACACATGATGGGGAACAACACACACACTGTGGTCTGTCGGGGGCATGAGAGAGGAGAGAGAAAATCAGGAAAAAATAGTTAATGAATACTAGGCTTAATACCTGAGCAATGAAATAATCTGTACAGCAAAGCCCCGTGACACACATTTAAACTATGTAACAAACCTGCACACTAGCCTGAACTTAAAATAAAAGATATAAAAAAACCACAAAATTTTTAGCCATGCACTTGTGTCTCTGCCTCCCTTAACAGCCCAGGGGGAAATGATCAGTTGGAGGGAGAGCACATCAGTCTGAACCTTCCCAGATTCCAATACTCTCAATTTTAAAATATGTCTGTCTGTATCTTTTGATCATCCATACCCAGAGAAACTCTGTCTCCAGTAGAAGAGAGACAGTTGATCAGCTCAGATGTGTGTAACTGTCAGGATCCAGTCAGTGTCTCTTCTAAGAGCAGCCCTCTGGTTTACAGAGTGTCCCACTAGTCTTGAGAAGCAATATAGCATAGCTGTTAAGAGACTGTACCCTAGCACATCAGACCTTTATTTTATTTTACTTTTTTGTTTTTTTTTGTTGTTGTTGTTGTTGTTTGTTTTTTATTTTACTTTAAGTTCTAGGGTACATGTGCACAATGCACAGGTTTGTTACATATGTATATATGTGCCATGTTCGTGTGCTGCACCCATTAACTCGTCATTTACATTAGGTATATCTCCTAATGCTATCCCTCCACTCTCCCCCAACCCCATGACAGGCCCCGGTGTGTGATGTTCCCCTTCCTGTGTCCAAGTGTTCTCATTCTTCAATTCCCACCTATGAGTGAGAACATGTGGTGTTTGGTTTTCTGTCCTTGCGATAGTTTACTGAGAATGATGGTTTCCAGCTTCATCCATGTCCCTACAAAGGACATGAACTCATCATTTTTTATGGCTGCATAGTATTCTATGGTGTATATGTGTCACATTTTCTTAATCCAGTCTATCATTGATGGACATTTGGGTTGGTTCCAAGTCTTTGCTATTGTGAATAGTGCCGCAATAAACATACATCTGCATGTGTCTTTATAGCAGCATGATTTATAATCCTCTGGGTATATACCCAGTAATGGGATGGCTGGGTCAAATGGTATTTCTAGTTCTAGATCCTTCAGGAATCACCACACTGTCTTCTACAATGGTTGAACTTGTTTGCAGTCGCACCAACAGCGTAAAAGTGTTCCTGTTTCTCCACATCCTCTCCAGCACCTGTTGTTTCCTGACTTTTTAATGATGGCAATTCTAACTGGTGTGAGATGGTATCTCACTGTGGTTTTGATTTGCATTTCTCTGATGGCCAGTGATGATGAGCATTTTTTCATGTGTGTGTTGGCTGCATAAATGTCTTCTTTCAATATCATTCAGGACATAGCCATGTGCAAAGACTTCATGTCTAAAACACCAAAAGCAATGGCAACAAAAGCCAAAATTGACAAATGGGATCTAATTAAACTAAGGAGCTTCTGCACAGCAAAAGAAACTACCATCAGAGTGAACAGGCAACCTACAGAATGGGAGAAAATTTTTGCAATCTACTCATCTGACAAAGGGCTAATATCCAGAATCTACAAAGAACTCAAACAAATTTACAAGAAAAAAACAAACAACCCCATCAAAAAGTGGGCGAAGGATATGAACAGACCTTTATGACCTGTTGGGAGAGTTACTTAACATTTCTCTGCCTCAGTTTCCTTATATAGGGCATCCCCAGGTTTCTGCCTGATCATCAATAACTTTAGACACCTCCTGTGCCCCAACTCATGTAAAGCATGGACTGTGCGGTCAATGCCACTATGCACTAACTCAAGGTGAAATTTGGCAAGGATTTTATATTACTCAGGGTTCCCTAGAGAGACAGAACTAATAGGAGAAATGTGTGTGTCTGTGTGTGTGTGTGTGTGTGTGTGTGTGTGTGTGTATGTGTGTGTATCTATGTATAGGGGAGTTTATTAAGTATTAACTTACATGATCACAAGGTCCCACAATAGGCCGTCTGCAAGCTGAGGAGCAAGGAGAGCCAATCTGAGTCCCAAAACTGAAGAACATGGAGTCTGATGTTGGAGGACAGGAAGCATTCAGCATGGGAGAAAGACATAAGCTGGGAGGCTAGGCCATTCTCTATTTTTCACATTTTTCTGCCTGCTTTATATTCGCTGGCAGCTGATTAGATTGTGGCCTCCAGATTAAAGGTGGATCTGCCTGCCCCAGCCCACTGACTCAAATGTTAATCTCCTTTGGCAACACCCTCACAGACAAACCCAGGATCAATACTTTGCAACCTTCAATCCAATCAAGTTGACAGTATTAACCATCACAGATGTAAACATGAAAGTGAAATGAAAAAAAAAAAAGTGAGGGAAGATAAAGCAAAAAACAAAAAAAATGAATGAGGCACATTCTCTCACTCCCCCTTCCTCTTTGTAGGGGAGCAGGCCATATTCAACATGTCTTCATGGTGAAGGCTGCTGCTTGCTGTGCTATTAATAGTATAATCCTTTGCTTCTGATCTTGGAGTCTTGTGTCTTCTGTCAGCATCCATGAAGCTGGCAGGCTAACTTCTTGGTTTGAAAGTAGTATAAAATCTCAGGACTTTCAGTTCTCGATAGTTCTGGCAATAAGAGTGGGAGGTTAAAGAAATGTAGCTTTCAGAAAAAGAGTATGATGATCTCATAGGCTGATTGATTAACATGATTTGAGGAAAGTTCATGGAAATTGGTAAAGGGTATTTTCACTAAATTTTATGGTCTGTTTGATAAAAGTTCCTCTACTTTATTACATGATAATGAGCAGAAAGTGGGAGAGAGGTGCAGGCCAATACCTGGAAGTAGGTTGAAAGACAGCTGCCCAAATGTTGCACTGCCAATATCAGTGCAAATGTCCTTGTCAATCTGGGCAGGCAAAAATTTCTGCCATCTTTCAGACAGCAGTTACAAAGAAATGCACCTATAGTGAGCATGAAAGGAATAAAAGTTGTGACTGCTAGAGCTAGCAACATGTTGAATCATTAGATTCTGGTGTCCATGGGAGACAAGATTGCAAAGAATGTATCATTTGTTAAAAAGAATGGAAACATCTGGGCCATTTTGCAACCCAACTTCTTCTGTAGACTATCATGCTAACCTTAGGTTCATTCTAAGATTTTTGCAATGGGTTTTGGCTGCCATGAGGAGGGCTCTCCTGAAAAGATTTCCCTTAAATAGAAAAATTCCTGTGGAAAACCACAGTTAGAGGCACTGACTAGTTTTCAAGTTCTTATTGTCTAGATTGAGTTTACAGTGCCAATGAAGGTAACCTGCTAGATCAGGAGTCAGCAAATATTTTTGAAAGGGCAATAAAGTAAATATTTTAGGTTTTTAGACTATATAGATTCCCTTACAACTATTTAACTGTGCCTTTGTCGTACAAAAACTGCCACAGACAATACACAGATGATCATGGCTGTGTTTTGATAAAACTTTATTTACAAAAACAGATGGCCAACCTACAGGCCATAATTTGTTAAAGAATGAGAAAGTAATATAAAGAATGCCTGAAAAATTATTGTGGTGAGACCCATTGCCATGGCAAATTGTAGCTCTCACATTAAAGCTGGGTGAAAACTTAAAATGTGTTATCATAACAATGTGGCAGCCAATGCCTCGGGTTGAAATGGACTTCTTTAAACAATTTCTGCCCTATGAGTGAAGCCTGAGTCAACCAGATGTCACATGCCTACATCTCTGTCAAACGCATTCTGGTTGTGGCTGCCAAGTTAAAGGGCACTCAAGGCTGAAGTAGATGTTCTTGCCACCCAATATAGAGTAGTGGGCAAACCTACAACATTGAAGTTTGCTTGGTTGAACCACAAGAACCTTGCTTACTGAGGTGGAATCACACATTTCACCGTGCCCCCCACCTCTCCTTTCCTCCTGTGACAGCTTCAATTTGAATGAGGTCTCCCTGTCTCAAAGCGATTTGCACCTTTCTAAGTATGCTGGGAAATTTGGAGGAAGCTAGGCACTCAAAACTGTTTTGTTTTTCTTTTTTTGTTTTTGTTTTTTTTGTATTTTTAGTAGAGACGGGGTTTCACCGTGTTCGCCAGGATGGTCTTGATCTCCTGACCTCGTGATCCGCCCACCTCGGCCTCCCAAAGTGCTGGGATTACAGGCATGAGCCCCCGCGCCCGGCCCAAAACTGTTAATCAGCTGGACTATTTATGATCTGTTGCTAAAAGAGAGAAGGTTTTTTTTCTTGTTTATATTTTATTAAAATTCTAGCCTTCCAAGGATCCGCGCCTGATGTGGTCTCTCAATTTTAAATCGTTACATTGCATGTTTCAGGGCAAGGGCTTGTCTTTTGGTGCCACAATAACCATTAAAACACTAGTGCCGGCCGGGTGCAGTGGCTCACGCCTGTAATCCCAGCCCTTTGGGAGGCCGAGGTGGGCGGATCACGAGGTCAAAAAATGGAGACCATCCTGGCCAAAATGGTGAAACCGAAACCCTGTCTCTACCAAAAATACAAAAATTAGCTGAGCGTGGTGGCATGCTCCTGTAATCCCAGCTACTCTGGAGGCTGAGGCAGGAGAATCGCTTGAACTCGGGACGTTGAGGTTGCAGTAAGCCGAGATCCAGCCTGGCGACAGAGCAAGACTCCGTCTCAAAAAACCAAAACCAAAAACAAACAAACAAAAAAACCCACCAGTGTCTTGGTTACCAACATTGTCAAATATACCCAGGCTTGCTGTACATAGCTTCAGTTTATCACTTTGGTTTACTTCTTACTTTTTCGTTGATTGGTTGGAAGGTGGGTGGCTACGGGGGATATGCCTCAGTATTTCTTGTGAGTTTGGCTATGCCTATAAAAAGATTTTGTTTTGTTTAATTCAGTAATTCTGGGTATTTTACATTAGAGATAATATCAGAATATCTAATTGACTATATTATTTTTAATAAGCCATTCTCATCTTCTATATTATTAACAGCTTGGTGATCTGGAGTGATACGGATTGTGATAATACACAGTACATTCCTCATTAATTTCTTTTGTTTTTCTTCATTGTTTATTTTATTTTCCTTAAAAACTAGCTTCCTTATACCAGAAACAAAAGCTTGTTTTACATGCTGCACAGATACATACATGATGTACCTTTTAACAATGTTCTATTATTTGGGTAGAAGTCAAGAAAAGAAAGTTGAAACCTAGACTTTGGGTAAAAATAAAACACCTCTGCCTCCATGAAGAAAAGGCAATCAATGTATATGCTATTTGCATGCTTACCTAGATATATACTTCTATGTAAGAATGCTCAAGACTGGTCACTGATATTAAAATTAGGCAATTTACAGTAGTAATAGCCACATTACCCTCTGTGAGGTAAAATTCATATTGTTGAATGCATGACTTTCCTCTGCCGTACCATTATAGTCATACATTATATGATCCCATTGACTCACTCCTTCAATGGCTGTGGTATAATCTGACTGACATGCACAAATAGATCAATTTCTCAATGTGATTATTAAATATTCTTCCACTTTACCAGATTTTTGGTGACTATTTTACTGTTAACTAAATATCTTCTGATTCTGGGCATATTAAACAGATTATCAACTCACATAATTTTTGCAAAATTTCTTGGTTGCTTATCTTCCAACATTGTTTCTTCTAAGTTTTGGATAGTGTGCCAAAACATAATTAGTATAGACTCTTAACTCAGGCTTATCTGCCTTTAAAGACATTGTGAAAAATAAAGTCTACAGCTTGAAGGTCTGCCTATATGAAGTATGCTTTTCTCCCTTCTGTTTAAGGAGGATACCTAAATTCTATAGCAGATTTCTACACGGCTGTTGCAAGATCATTCTTAAAAATTTAGCAAATATTGTCATTATGAAAATACAGATACCCTACTCATTCAACTTCTGTGTGTATTAAAAATTTATTTTGTCTGATCTGGTATATATTAAGTCCAATTAATGACATAGTGTTACTCAAAGACTGACTTTATACCTAAATTATAAGGTAACTCCCAGACCACCACTGGTTTGATTATCATCTAGTGTCCTGTGGTTTTATTCCCTACTAAGACCCAATAAAAATCCAAAAATTGTTTCTTAAAAAGAGAACTGATATTTTCCAAAGAAGAAATGTCTTTGCTCTAAAACTCTAAGACTGTAAGTTTTCTACTAGAGTGTTTTATAATCCCCACTACAACATCCCAGTTTCCCATGAATATTCAAATACCATTGGCTCCAGAGATTCAGAATGTCCAAATGACAGAACTGCTTTACTTCTAGATCAGAAAAGTGTAAATATTTTTTTTTTTATTTTCCCTTGGATCTGTTAAATGTCAGCAAATTTATATCACCCAGGAGATGAATCAGAGTACTACAAATAACTATGAGAATACTAAAGATTGTGCTACCTTCTTAGAGGACACAGTTTCTAGTAACTTTCACTTTGAGGGGATAGATGGACATGACCCAAACCACCACAATGCATAATCATTATTGAGATCTCAGGACACTAAATTTTCATGGAATTTATCTCACACGTTCTGGCATGCATGTAACTCATCAAGGTGTAGAGTTACCTAACATTGCTTGTTTCCCAGCCCAGTGAATATAATACCATAATTATAAAAAATTAGTATTAGGCCCTATAGACGGTGATGGTGGGATGCTCAATTGTTCTGATAGATTTAATTGTAGTACTAAGCTAGAAAACATATATATCCCAAGAGGCAAGGTAGTCAATTTTAAACTATAGCCCTGTCAGATAAAAGTCTTTATTGTGTTGGAAAATAAAATACATTACTGAGAAGAATATCTGGAGAGCAGATACCAGAATATCCATTTTCTTTAGTAAAGAACAGTCTCTGCAAATGTACTGTGTTCATCCATGATTTTTTTAACCTTGTAAGATATATTCCCTGTAATCTTGTAAGGTGTAATATATTACCAAAGATTTTAGTTGTTATCATCAGGAGAAATAGACAGCAAAAACTCTGAGAGAAACTCCATCTTTCTGGCCAATCTACCACTTTTGATTACTGTTCAGTAGTCTCAGGTAGTAGAAATTTAATGAAGACTTTAAGCAAACAACCACCATTCAAGTAACCACCCAATCCTAGACTTAACCTCTGTGGCATGAGTATAGGATAGACCCAAAGCAGTATGACAAGGCCTTCAAAACTGAATTGGCATTAGAATTAACACCTTCAAAAGTTCAGACCATACTTGTAGCATGAACTACACCACTTTTATTTTCTGCTAAGAGAAACATAGCAACATTCTCCTGAGGATTTATATGGGACCCAGAATTTATGCAACCTATTTTTTAAATGCTCAGTATACAATTCAAAATTACATGACATATAAAGAACCAGAAACATGTGACCAATTCTCAAAGGAAAAAGCTAATACATAGATACTCATTATGAGATAATTCAAATGTTGGGATTATCCAAGACATTACAGTAGCTATTGAAGCAGGATATTTCCCTGACTCTTTCAAGGGACTCATGACAGGGATGCCTCCTTTACTCAGCCTGCTGCTCTCAGGTCCTCACAGGAGGGAGCATGTGAGCAAACTAGGCAGGAACTGGAGGGCATGAGCACTGAACAGGATGGCTGCTTCAGCGCCAGAAGAAGTGAATTCCAGGCAGGCCTTGCTGCAGCATCTGTAGGAGGTGCCTGCAACTCCTAAAGCCCCAGAGGGCATGTTACAGTGTTCTTTTAGCTCTGCCATTTGTGGACGGCTTAAATGTCAAAAGCTCAGTGGGCCCTTTGCCTCGTGGTGTCGGGCAGGTGCCCTCTGCCAACAAGGGAAAAGGGCCAGTGTGACAGCCTTTCATATTCGCACTCATGGCTCCCAAGCTCTTGTCCAGTGTTTGGAAAAATGAAGTCACATGAATGAATTGAACAATGGTAAATGTGAGGGATTTTATTGCCAATGAAAATGGCCCTTAGTGGGGAGGAGAGCTGAAAAGGGGAGTGAGGGGGTTAGGTAATCCTCCCCTGAAGTCTGGCTGTCTCCGGCCAGATTCTTCTCCAAAGTTATTCCATCAATTGTCCCCTAAAGTCAAGCCACTTCTCTTCAATGTCCAGCTGCTGCTTCTCCCTGCTGGCTGAATCTGGAATCTTTATAGGCACAGAATGGGGCTGGGCGGAACCATGGTGGTTTAGGAAAAAGCAACATTCAAGAGGGAAAACAGGAATATATGTTCTCACTTTGGCTTATGGTTTCAGGCTTTTCGACTTGAGGGTAGGGTGTTCGCTGGGACCCACCCTTTTCTGCCTAGAATTTCTCTGCCTCCTGTTCCCATCACTATTATAATGGTCTTCTATGGAGTAAAGTTTACTACGTGAAAACGAATGGAAAGAGAGAAGTTCTTAGCTCAGAAATAGAAACTATAAAAAAGAAACATGAATTTTAGAACTGAAAACTACAGTATTTGAAACTTTAAAGAATCCAATGGATAAACTCAATTAGCAGAATGGAAATGACAGAAGGGTCATTTAGTAAACTTTAAAATATGCTAATAACAATTATTTAACCTGAAGAACAAAGAGAAAAATACTTAAAAAATAAACAAAGCCTCAGTTTCATGGATGCTTGTAAGAAGACTTGGGATTCTAAGGTCAGAGACCAAGGATCTTATTATTCACAGCACAGCCAACAGCTGTGTATATTTGATTAACTTCTTTTTCAGTACATTTAATTAGCTTCTCCTTACCACCATATCCCACTGGAGTGATGCATATGGACCAGAGGGATACCTGCATATACAGAAGATCACACTACAAGAAAGGAACTCTGAGTTTAAGAGACTCATATCATTTTATAACAAGTGATAAGCATTCCTCATCTCTAATCTGGAGAAAGACACTATTATTTTCCAAAGAAATTCACTACACTTTATTGAAAAGATAATCTGGAACAAAGACATTCAGTGCCCCTGGTCGCAAAACACACACAAACAAGAAAGTTATAGAGAAAAAGAATATGCATGTACAAAACAAAAGTAACCTTTTTTATGTTTGAGGCCTGCTTGATACTCTCTCCCCCTCCAACTCATTTAGGGGCATGTTTTATCAGGGTGCAGTTATTCAAGATGTAGGGTGCCTCTATGTTACTCCTAAGTCAATTACCAAAGTTATTTTTTCCCTTTTTATTTTTCCTGGTGTATATTCATTGAGTAAAAATTATGTTCTAAAGAATTAAACTATTCATTAAGTTGTGTAAACAAATGAAATAAAAAGATATATTTTCAGTACTTTAACATCACTGTTTAGTCTTCAAAGCATTAGTAGATAAGTTAAAAAAATCACAGACACTCAAGCTTCTTTTTGTTTCAGAGGTGGGGGAACAATAAGGGTAAAGAGTTACTGCCATATTCTTGTCCAAGATTTAATGTTTCATAAATCCCAGGATTACCCATATGAATTAAAAATTGTGTATTTGTAAATAAGTTGTGTCATAATGTGTTTCTATTTTTTATTTTCATAAAAATAAGCCTCATGCTGTAATTAAATTCAAATATAAGTGGTATGTAGGGCATATCAGCATAGTCACATTGCTAAGGACCAATTTCACAGTTGGAATTCAATGTTTTTTTAATGGTAATGAACTATGCACATGATGACTACTACTTTTGAAAGTAAAATGTAGGTTTTCAGCAGGAAGACAAAAGAATACTATTGGTAAAAAGTAACAGTTCTTTTTTAGAAAATAAACTAATAATTATTTATTAAGTTTGGATAAAGTTCACTACCTTTTACTACACTAATCCAATGTTGTTAATATTCTGTTCATTATTTAATATATTGAATCAGGTAACTGTGTCCCAAAACATAGTTTCCTTTAATTCAGTTGATGATTCAGTTGATTTTTCCTTTTCACGCAATTATTATTGCTGGAATAAAATATATTCAGTATTAGTAGTAGCACATTTCAGTATTCTTATTTCTAACTACCACACACATAAAACAAAACTTTTGAGATGTCTTTTAAGTTTTAAGTAATTATTGTGTTTTTAGGCAGGAGGCATGCAATAAAAGCTTATCTTCCTCTCTGGAGTTCAGAAACCAATAAGGATCAAGATAACAGAGAGATGGAGATGAAATGTTAGATTTAAGGATAAAGTTTATTAGAGAATAGGGCTTTAATGTATGAGAAATGAGGCTTTTAATAGTAGAGAGGTGCTTTCCTAGTCACTAGAGCAATTGAACAACTGCAGAATATTCGAATAGGCAGAAAAGCTCTCTTGTCACTCTTAACCATATACAGAGAGTTACCAGAATGTCCACTTTGTGGGTCAGCACATCTGAAAATAGGAAGTGCAAAGAAAGCTGAACGAAGCATCATCAGTTCCTTATTACAATTCCACCATCAGGGAGGAGTAAATGAGCAGTGAAAGACACAATTGCATTGGAGTTCTCTCATGGAAACATGAGGTCACAGGAAGGGAGGTGCGTCTAACAAGAAGGTGGCTAAGATTTATGTTGATATGAAAGAAAACTAGATAAGATGTTAAAAAAACACCTTTATTTACACATTAGTTTTGTAACTAATTAAATTTGTGGCTTTGCCAAGTCATAACTATTTATGGTAGCTGTTCATTTATAAAACAGATGTTACAATACAGGCAGCACTACCAATTAATTACAACACATGTCCTACTGGGTTATTAATAAAAGAAAGTTATATATGTTCACATGCAATAATAATGCATTTGCTTCTTGCCTATCTTATTTTTGTCAAACATCCAAGCTGCCAATATTTTACAAAAATTATTATACTAAAATTAAAAATAACTAAGAAGCGAGACAGTTGAGTGAAACATTTGTGATTCAAAGCAATTATAGATGATGCATTTGAAGGGAGTGTTGAGACCTCAGTATTGTGTTCCATTGATTTCCTGATATTAAGAGTAATGATTCTGACTGGTATATAATTTTTCCATAAGAAAATTAGGTTTACTACATCTCACCATAATCATTGAAAACATGAGATTCTACAGTTGAAATAGACATATTGGGTGACCTTATTTTAGGGAAAACCTGTTACTTATTTCAGCTTACATTACTGCAAATAAGGAATTCTCTCTCTCTTCTCTATCTGTTTAGGAAATATGGAAGGAAAAAAAACTTCTGTCTCCTTTTGTTATTTGTTCTTTTCTAAGAGAGAAGGGAAATGTTACTAATCAAAAAAACGACAGATATTGAGCTGCCTTGGTTTAAAGCCTATCCTCAAAGTCTGGCAAGGATTTGATGGCAGGAAGTTTATTTGACAGGTGACCCCAGGACATAGAAGTTAGATTAGTAAGAAAGGTAGCACAGGGAGAAATAAAAGCTAATAAGGTTTATTTTAATGAGCTGGTTACTGCTGTGGTGAACTGAGCATTTAACTTGCTGAGGAATCTTGAAGAATCTTGAAGAATGCACTTCAGAACTGTCCTAATAGAAGATAGAGAGGATGGCATTTATCATTTAGAAGACTTCTTCACACACTTCTAGGCTGAGCTTCATATATTCCTGGGACAGAAAAGCAGAGCCCTCCAAAGCACCCTTTTGATATTGGATGCTGGCAATAAGTGTGGATATGTCAATCATATCTGTACTGAAATTAGGCCAGAGGAACATGCTCCAGGGTGCTATAAGTTTTTTTTTCTATTGGGCATCATTATTACAAGAAATCCAAGTAACCATTGTATTAAATGGCAGGACTGATTATCTTTGCTTTCTCTCTATTTCACATTTTCTTCCTGTGTTCCAATCCTAACGTTAATTCAGGGTGGCTATTGGCAAAGGGTTAGGGAGAGGTCCATGTCTAAGCCAGGCTCTCCAAAACTATTTCATTAAACTTCTGAGTTTGGGAAATTGTCAGTAAATTGACTAGTCGTTAATAAAGATTGCACTTTGTATCCCATTACTCATCTGTGAGTTTTCTATGTCAGTAATCTAGAAATGAGAGTGAAACTTACACTCTTCAGACCTCCAAAATGATTATACTTTGTCTGCAAAGCAGTAAATCTCAAGCTCATCATTCTCTACATTCACTAAACTCTATCATTTAGTAAATTTGCTATGTTAGAGAATTGCCTGATTTGAACTTTTAATTAATTTATATGCTTATATTCTGTTATATATTTATTCTAAATATATTATACTAATATGAGATACACAATAACATATATGAACTAGGTTTATCATGAGCTAAGTTTGTGATGAAGTTGCACAAAATTGTGGCTTAGAAGCAATATAATGTTATCTAATATAAACGTCAGAACGTTAGTAGTCCAGGGCTAGTACAGCAACTGTGACCCATAAAGACCTCTCAAGTTCCATTCTCTCACTTCTTGCATTTTACTGGACTTTCATTTCTAAGATCACTTTATGGGCTAAGACAACTCCTCCAAACTGAGTCTTCATAAACATACTCTATGCAACAGAAAGGAGAAGAGACAAAGAAGTAGGGTTAAAGGCTTATGCTAGCTATTGTATGAGAAAGATTCACACAGTAATCATGTTTGTATACCAATGTTTGACGGTTTGTCACTCAGTCATGTCTTAGCTGTCAATGAGGCTAAGAAATGCAGATTTTTACTTTGGGGAGTAATGTTCCCTGTGAGTATTTCAGAGCACTGTTAATATGGAAGAAAGAAAGACAGTTGTTGGGGTTCCACTGTGAACCTGATAGTACCGATATGAGGAATAAATGGGAAAAAGCTTATTAATATATTTTGCATGTGACCTATCATAACAGCAACAATACAGTATAGTATGTTTTAATTCATTATCTCTATCATCATAATCATCAGCAACATTATTATTTGCTCATTAATAATTAAAAGGTTTTATTCATGTAATTCTGTCTAAATAAGCTAGCATATTTATCAGTCTGTGTATTTTCTTCTGTTCTGTCCCTCCATCAAGATTCTTTCAAATATATATCTGTCACTCTGGAAACCATGATTTTACTGGTTTTTACATTACCATTGCAGATAATGAACTGAATTATACTGAAATGGGATAATCACATTAAGAGTCTTGTTACCTATGACACATTGTTATTAAAGAAAATCACAAAAAAGTATCTTTGTTAAGTAGTTCATGCATTCAATCTCGCTTGATTACTTAGATATATGTGAGTATATATACACACACATCATGTATTATTTAATTCCTAAAGACTAGCTAAGATGTTAAATATTCTGTCAGCTTTCCCTTCTATGTATAAAATTTCCATTAACCTTGTTAAACTAATCTATATTTTAGAAACATGAATATTATTATTCTGGTCAGATTCATTACTACATAGATTAAAATGTTTATCAATTCATAATTTTTCTTTTTTATGACATTAATTATATCATCATATAATTAGGTTTGTTTAAACAAAACACTTTGTTTAAACCTTTAAAATGTTTTCTGTCTTGCTTCAGAAATAAGTGCCCTATTCTCCAAACTTGATGTGTAATTTAATTCATTATGATAGTAATTACCCACATATCTGAAGTTTCACATATAGATAACGAGCATTAACAGCCTGGACCATACTAAGATCTAAAATTTTAAAAAAGAAATATATAAATATATCTCAAACACCTGAGATTGCCATTAAAATGACCTGATATGGTAAAAATACTTTGAAAAATATCTTTGAGTTCTAGTCTTTTGGGGCTTTGAAATTCATGTTTTTATTATCTTTACCTTTCCAACCTTTTAATAATAATAATAAATTGTAAAATAGCTAAAGGCTTTGCAAAAACCTTGAATTAATTTTTTTCAATGCAGAGCAATACTTTCATCAGACTAATAGCATTTGGAATCATAATCATAAGTAGGCTGTGATTAATAATTTAAACTGAAAACTAGTCATTTTAGTCTGAACTTGAAAAATTCAAGGAGTCTATGTGTTTGGGAAAAAGAGAGGGTTCTGTTGGCAGTTTCTATAAACAAAACTTTGTAAAACAAAAGAAAACAAACAAACAAAAACCCAAATACAAAACTGAAAGCCATTGAAACATTTATTTTATGTACTGTTAATTCATGAGCTTCCCATCCTTTCACACAATCATCAAAGATATGTCTATAGATTGTTATATGCATACGTAAAAAATTCCTGTGCTACTATCCCTATTTTCTTTTTAATGTATTTTATTAATGTAACTATTAAGCTAAATTTACCTTTATAATATCTGTGGAATATGAAATATGTTAGCGGCAACTGCTCTGGGTGTCTGGGTGTTGCAGATTCTGCAAAGCCTACAGGCAGCTTGATTTCTGACATCTGGATAGATCTCAAGAAACATGTCAAACTCTTCCCGTACTCACAAGGTTAAAATGTACAATGTTGTAGTTATTGATTTCCTTCTATACATCAGACATGGTGCTAAGGGTTACACAGAATGGTTCTCAATTCAGTGTGTGTAACTTACTCAATCTTTCTTCCCTTTTTCAGCCAATTGCCAAAAGGAGTTACCTTCACTGGCAAGCCTTTCATATCTGCCCAATCACACCTAGCTCATTGCAATCTAGCTGCCAACTAAAGCACAAAACGATTTTTTGTTAAAGTTCCGATAAAATCCTACATGCCAAATTAAATGGAGAAAATGTTGGTCTTTTATTGGACTTCTCTGATGCATATGGCACTATTAATCACTAACACATACTTAAATTATATATGCTCTTGGTTTTTCTAAACCTTCTTGGATATATTTGCAATTTTTATGTATATTTTGTCTATTGATTCCTAATCCTCTTTTGAATAAACTATTTATTTATTCAGAAATAAATATTAAATATTCTGGATAATAAATTTATCCAGAAATTTTTATTCTACATGCATGGCTTGAATCACTTCACCTAGTCTTGTAATTTTAATTATTTTTGATATAATTATTATTTCTAAATTTATGATCTTAAATCACAACTCACTTGAGTTTTAGACTTGTGTATCTAACTTTCTCCTATTTATCAAAAGCATCTACCTCAACACTGAATATATTGGCTAAAAATAAAAACACCACTAGTACCAAGTATTGGTAAATGAGGAGCAACTGTGACTCTCATATTCTGCTGGTGGTAATGTAAAACACTACAAGCATTTTGGAAAATTCTTTCCAGTTGGTCATAAATTTAAACATACATGTGAATAAAAAAAGATCTGGAAATTGCTATCCTAAGTATTTACCCAAGACCTTGTGTCCACTCAATGCTTTCAATGATTTATACATGGATATGCAGAGCAGCTTTACCTGTAATTGCCAAAACCTGGAAACAATCAAATTACCCATCGATAGGTATATTGATTTGTGAACAATTTGTGGTTCCACTTCATACAATGGAATACTATTCAGAAATGAAGAAGGAACATGGAATTGATGCCTTGAAAAATATGAATGAATATTGACATTATGCTAAAGACAAAAAGTATACACAAATAGTACATACTGTACGATTCTATTTTAAAACAATTTAGAAAATATCTATAATCTATACCGGCAAAATGCAGGTCAGTAGCTAGAGGAGGCTGGATGTCTGAGAAAACTGACTGCAAACATTCATGAAGGAATATTTGGGGTCATAGAAATCTTCTGTATCTTGATTGTGGTGTTAGTTAGATAGATGCAAATGGATGTTGAAACACATTGAACTCTGTATTTACAATAGTTAAATTGTATTAGATGTTCTTAAGTTTCAATTAAGATGATTTAAAAATTGAATTCTTTGGCATTGCATCTCCTCCTGTCCCATCTCTGCTCCCCTCCTGCCGAAATATTCTTATTTTTCCTATATCAGCTTGGTGATAAGCCCACAATATACCCAATCATCCAAGATGAAAGTTTGTAATTGATTCATCCTTGTCTTAGTCAGTTTAGGCTGCTGTAACAAATATACCATATACTGGGTGGCTTAATTACAAATATTGATTTCTCATAGTTCTGTAAACTGGGAAGCCCAGCATCCAGGTTCTGGCAGATTCAGTGTCTGGTTGGGGGGTCACTTCCTTGTTTGCAGATAGCTATTTTTCTTGTTGTATCCTCACATGGTAGAAAGCAGAGAGGAAACACTCATGTCTCTTCTTATACAGGAGCTAACTCCATTTGTGACAGCTCCAACCTCATGACCTAATTACCTCCCAAAGGCCCACCTCCCACTACCCTCACATCCTTTCAATATATGAATTTTGGGTGAACACAAATATTGAGTCCATAACAATCTCTAATTTCATCGTTTCCTTCATTCCATGCCCAATTGCCAAACTCTTCTGTCTGTATCATCTATTACTCAGATGTGCCAGACCCTACGTCTTCACTCCCTTTCTTCTAATAATCCTCCCCCTCTGTGGTTAACACAGCTGGTTTACATGAAACTGACCCTCACTAACTACCAATCAGATTTAGTTAGGACCTATTATAATGCTTTATCAAATTGGCCAGATAATTTGGTTTTAGGTAGGGAAATGTAAATGTATTTACTACTTCTTTCCAGGTTTTAGTGAAACTGTTCAAAAGAAGCATTACCTTTACACTAGTGTAATCATCAAATATGTAATGTAACTCTAGAACTTATGGGAAATATTAAGGGCCGATAAATCAAATATAATTTCTTCCCTCATAGTCCATAACTAAATGAGAAACAAGACATAGGAGACATTCAGGTAGAGATTTGTATTTCAAATTTATTATTGATATACCTATTTGGAGAATGTAACTTGTGTATTGCCACCAAATAGGCTTGCTAGGATTGTCTCACAACAAGACAAGACGGATTTACCTGTTTAGGCACTGGCACCCCTGTACAACTAAACTGCAGGCCTCTTGTACGAGAGCTGGTTCTGTGACAAAATGACCAAACAAGAAAGAAAACCAGAATGAACCTTTTCTGTGGCAGGCAGATATGAAAGAGAGAGGTTACTGAGTTAGGCATGTATAATTTCTTCTTCCTCAGGGATTTATCAGGTAAGTCCCTCCTTCTCAGGGGAAAAAGTTAATATGGCGTGGAAATAATCAAAGAGTATTCCTCCCCCTACAACACCATGTTGGAGATTAGAGAAGAGATTTCCTCTGCTATATGGAAATATAAAGTATGGGGATTAAGTGCCATACCCTGAAAGAGTTGTCTCTGACCTTTCCTCTAGCATACATAACAGAGGAAGAGTCCACATCGGAATGAAGCCAACACAGAGAAATGATTAGTAGGAAAATTGAGAAAAAAAATTTCTGAAGACATTGTTTGAACACCCAAATTCAGATTGGCGAGTCCTTTACGTCACTGTTCCCTGGCTCCATAACGAGGGTGATGACCTTTATTACTATAAATAGAGAAGGAGATATGGCTGGAGATCTTATGCAGAAAGGTTTGGCTGATTTTCTTCTAATACACAACCTCAGTTATTGACCCAAATGCTTGTGCAGTCTTCTGTATGCATGAGGCTTTATGTCCATTGACAAGTGCCAACTTGAAGTACTGCATGTTCACCAGTTTAATGAGTTACTCATGGCATCATAGAATTCAGAGCTAAGCTAGCTGTGAACTGTTGAGGGCCTTGTGATGATGTGCAAAGAGCTCACCTGTGAGGTGATAGCAGTGAAATTGTACAAATTGGATAACCGACTGATGGTTGAAGATAGCATTCACTAAAGGCAAAAGATAACTAGTTTTCTGTTCTTATTAGTTATGTGAAGCTTCTTATTCTAAATTTAATGTATAATTTGATAGACAATTATTAGGTGCATGTTAGCAGCAAAAGAAAAAAATCGTACATGTCACTGAAGTTTGAGAAACATTGTCACGGTGTAGCTAAGTACAATATCATCATGTATATTTTCTTCTGAAACTACTCCCTTTTCTACATAAGACATTAACATTACTACTAATATGACAATTTTGGCTCTACTGCTTAAATTCTAGGAAGTGGTGTTGAAATACTTTTTAAAGCATAAAACCAGTTTAGTAGTTTGCATTTTACACTGACTTGAAACTACATAATGCAAAGCCTAAGATATTGTTGACGTATCCATGGGGTGATTATGAATAAAATAGGACAACACACAGTTCACCAGAGTAAATATATGAATCCAGTATTCAACTTCATATTTTATCATATAAAAATTTGTAGAGTAATATTATCTTATGAGGTCTTATGAGCATTAAATGGTAAATGAGCTAACATTGATATACTTATAATAGTGTCAAAGAGATTACCAGCACCACAAACTATTTTGTTAAAAAAATTAAGATGTTGGCCAGGCGCGGTGGCTCACACCTGTAATCCCAGCACTTTGGGAGGCCAAGACAAGCAGATCACGAGGTCAGGAGATGGAGACTAACCTGGCTAACACGGTGAAACCCCGTCTCTACTAAAAATACAAAAAATTAGCCCAGCGTGGTGGCGGGTGCCTGTAGTCCCAGCTACTCGGGAGGCTGAGGCAGGAGAATGGCGTGAACCCAGGAGGCGGAGCTTGCAGCGAGCTGAGATCGCGCCACTGCACTCCAGCGTGGGTGACAGAGGGAGACCCCGCCTCAAAAAAAAAAAAAAAATTAAAATGTTAAAATTTTTCCTTCTCTCAAACACATGCACAAACCTCAGCTCAGTATTTGTAAAGAAAAAATGATTATCATCTCGACATTCAAAAATCTGTGCTCTTACAGGTAGAATAAAGATCAAACACCTTAACTGCAAGGCTGTATGCAAGTAGCGTTATAAAAATGTTTCTCCAAATCTATAGCATATTTGAAAGAAACCCTCTTATCAACCCAAAAGAGTTGTCTATTTGTTTTTCACAAAATATTTGCCAAACTTCTTTCACCGTTTTATTTGCTGGTTTCTTTTTGTGAGACACTGTCTAGTATCTTCTGCTTATAGAAATCCTACTCTTAATCCAAGACTTTAATTCTAATATTCTTCATGAATAATATTTTGATTGACTCAAACTTGGGCTATCACACAATACTTTAGATCATGTATGTTTATGTATGCCTTTTCTCTCTAAGCTGTGAATCACGTTTTTTAAAAGATTAGGGTATATTCGTCACATTATATTGTGTATTCAAGCCTAAATTAGTGCCCCATGTTGCACAATTTACAAAGGACTGTTGATGACCATACTACTGCAGATACCCAACATTTTACATCTTCAGGACCTTCATGGCCACAGTCTGCATAATTCAGTTCAGGTGAAAAAAAAGTTTTTCTGTCAATATTGGATTTAGTATGAGATTTATCAAGTATGACTTAAAATAGACTTTAACAGGATTTAGAGTACAAAAATTAAGGACAAATAGAATAAGTAATGTAACAATGCTTCTAAATCTTCATCTTATAGAGAGAAGAAACATACCAAATAAAGATCAGCCTGGATATTTGATCTATGATTTATAGATATACATAAAATCATTTGCCCAATATTTAGCGAATACTTGTTATTTAAAATAAAAATGGAGTAGTACTAACAACTTACCACATACTGTGTTAGGTCACTAAGCACGTTTCAATGCAAACAAAAAATCATTATTATGTTATCACATAATCTGGTAGGTCAGAAATGAATCTGATCAGAAGGCTATGCCTCTCTTTTAGGTAAACACTGAGTGTAGTAATGACAGGGATAGCATTGAAAATCAGTGGATAGAGTTGACCCTTTAGTAAATGGTACTGGAAAAAGTAGACGCCATATGGAAATTAAAATAGATTCCCCATCTCATTCTAAAAATAAGGTCCATATGAATTAAAGCTGAAAATATGAAAACAAAACTTTCACAACTCATGAGAATATAGAGGACAATAAATTTCCAACCCTTAGTAATGAAGGATTTCTTAACCAAGGACTAAATTTGTATAAATAAGAAAAAAAAGATGTATTTCAGAATATTAAAGTTAAAGTTTTGTAATGAATTAAGGAGAATGTTAATTCGATGGATTCCTATGTTAAATTTATTTAAATTAACTTATTGAAATTAAACAAACAAGCTCCACAAATCAGTGAGTAGAGACAAAGAACTAAAAGGAACATGAATGAAAGATACACAAACAAATAATAGCAGCAGAAATTATAACAGCCTATGTATATGTACATATATATAGTCATGTGTCACTTGTCACTTAACGACAGGGACATGTTCTGAGGAAGTTGGTCCCCAAGTACTTTTTGTTGTTGTATAAGCACCATAGAGTGTACTTACACAAACTTAGATGTATAGACTGCTACCCACCTGTGGGTAGGTATATATGGCATAGCCTATTGCTCCTAGGCTGCAAACCTGAACAGCATTTTATTGTACTGAATATTGTAGGCAATGTAACACAATGGTAAGTTTTTGTGTATCTAGATCTAACTAAACACAGAAAAGGCACAGTAAAAATATGTTACAGTGAATAAAAATGGTACACCTGTATAGGGTACGTATCATAAATGAAGCTTGCAGGACTGGAAATTACTATGGGTGAGTCAGTGAGTGAGTGGTGAGTGAATGTTGAGGCTTAGAACATTACTGTACACTACTGCAGACTTTATAAACTATACACTGATGCTACATTAAATCTATAAAATTTATTTTTCTTTTTCAATAGTGAATTAACCTTAGCCTACTATAATTTTTTTACTCTATAAACTTAATTTTTTAACTTTTTGACTCATTTGGAATAACGCAGTTTAAAATGTACACTGTATAACTGCACAAAAATATTTTCTTTATTTAGATCTTTATTCTGTAAGCATTTTCCTATTTTAAAAAGTTTAAACTAGTTTTTACTATTTAAAATTGTGTATTAACAACTAAAACTCAAAGTCTCACATTAGCCTAGGCCTACACTTATAAGATATAAATATCTTATACTTCCACATCTTGTCTCACTGGAAGGTCTTCAGGGACAATAACGTGCATGGAGCTGTCATCTCCCATGATAACAAAGCCTTCTGAAATATCTCATGAAAGAACTGCCTGAGGCTGTTTTACAGTCAACTTAAAATATATATATATATATATACACACACACGAGTGCCTCTAAATAAAGTGCCTCTAAAATAAAGATAAAAGATAAAAATTATAGTAAATACGTAAACAGTTGCATAGTTGTTTATTATCAAGTATTAAGTACTATACGTAACTGATTGTGCTATACTTTTTTTTCGACTGGCAACACAGTAGTTTTGTTTACGCCAGCATCAACACAAACACGAGTAATGTATTGTGGTATGCTGTTACAATGGCTATGAAATCATTTACGCAATAGGAAATTTTCAGCTGCATTATAATTTTATGGGGCCATCATCATATATGAGGTTCATTGTTGGCAAAATTATCATTATGTGGTGCATGACTGTATATATATATTTATGTCTATATATGACATATAAGTACATAAAATATGTTCGAACTGAATATTAATAAGTATAAGAAGAATGTAACTAATAAGTTTCCATTTCACACCTATCAGACTAACAAAGTGTAAAGTTCATAATATTAGCTATTAATGAGGATGTAAGAAAATTAAATTCATTATGCAATATACATGGACATGGAAATTGGAATATTTGGAAAGGCAATATTTAGAAGAGTTAAATATTTTGTGTATCCCTGAAATTTTAATAATGTAAATATTCATACATATATACAGGAAACAAATGCAAATCTTTTATTGCAGCATTGTGTAGAATAGCAACAACTTGGAAAAAAATTTAAATATTTTTCAATAAAGTAATTTAAAAACTCTGGTATATTCATATAGTAGTATCCTAAAAAACAGCAAGAATGAACTACATCCTTTTAGTTTCAAGGTGGCCAATCTCAAAAGCATAATGCTGAGTGAAAATAGAAAATTGCAAAAGAATATTTACAGTATGATATCAGTGATGTAAATTTTATTTTCTTTTGTTTTATTTTACTTTATTTTATTTTATTTTATTTTTTGAGACAGGGTCTTTCTCTTTTGCCCAGGCTGGAGTGCAGTGGAATGGCAATCATGGCTCTCTGCAGCCTCAACCTCCTGGGCTCAAGCAACCCTCTTGGCTTAGCCTTGTGAGTAACTGGAACTAAAGGTGTGTGCCACCACACATGGCTAATTTTTGTATTTTGTGTAGAGATGGGGGTATCACCATGTTGCCCAGGCTGAGAACAGTGTAAATTTTATAAACACACAGACTAGCACTATTTTACATAAGTAGAGAAATAAATATATAACCATATACAGAGAGAATAAACAACTTCAAGTTTAAGAAAAGAAGAAAAGAGTGAGATAAGGAAGATGCTTTAAGTAGTTTTGTAATATTGCATTCAAAAATGTTTTGAGGTGCCTGTAATCACAGCACTTTGGGAGGCCAAGATGGGCAGATCACCTGAGGTCAGAAGTTTGAGACCAGCCTGGCCAATATGGCAAAACTCCATCTCTACTAAAAATACAAAAATTAGCTGGGCGTAGTAGTACACACCTGTAATCCTAGCTACTCAGGAGGCTGAGGCAGGAGGATCACTTGAACCTGGGAGACGGAGGTGGCAGTGAGCCGAAATTGCACCACTGCATTCCAGCCTGGGCAACAGAGCAAGCAACACTCCATCTCAAAAAAATAAAAATAAAAATATTATGAGGCAAATATGACATAAAAACATTTTACATCTGAGTACAGTGTACATGAGGTTTATTATATATTTAAAAGTAATAAAATTTAAAAATAAGAATAATTTTATAATTTATGAATTTAGAAATTTACTAAGTTCAAAGACATCAATTTAGAATATTTCTTGTTTTTCCATTTATAATAATTCATAAAGATACTACCACTGACACATTTAGTAAATATATTCTGGTTTCCTGTGATACCAAATCTTTTAAACTTTATAGAGGGGAAAACATAAATAATGCTTGTTCTCTTATACTTAATAATATTATAGTAGATTTCTATATTAAATACACCTCTTAGAAACCTCATATGACCAGAAATATTCTTTGATTAGTAGAATGGTTAGTTCCATTAGAGTAGTGGCCTACATTATATATTATCCTAGATTTATTTTTATTTTTCTAGGAAAATGTCTATAATATCTAATTTTATTTTATTCAGTAATACATAACAATCATTATTTTGCATTTACCTGAAAAGATGAGGCACATTTTACTTATCATTTTTTCTTGGAAAGCATAGAAGAGCTATATGTTCATAAAATGGAATTCATACATCATAATTTTATAAAATATAAGTGAGGCTAAAATTGACCAAATATAGTGATATTGTTCGGCTGTGTCCCCACCCAAATCTCATCTTGAATTGTAACTCCCACAATTCACACATTTAATGGGAGGAACCCGGAGAGAGGTGACTGAATTATACAGATGGGTCTTTCCTGCACTGTTCTCCTGACAGTGAATGAGTCTCTCAGGAGATCTGATGGTTTTAAAAATGAGTTTCCCTGCAGAAGCTCTCTTCTCTTGTCTGCCACCATATGAGATGTGCCTTTCACCTTCCACCATGATTGTGAGGTCTCCCCAGCCATGTGGAACTGTAAGTTCATTAAACCTCCTTTGCTTCCTAGTCTCCGGTATGTCTTTATCAGCAGTGTGAAAACGGACTAATACTTATAGTTCATTTTGTTGAGACTGAGCGCACAGAATTTATCTGAAAAATACTTCAAAACTGCTTCTAATGCTTCAGAATCATTTCTAAGCACCATATAAATGTGAGCTCATATATCCTTATGCCAATCCTGTGAGGTAGACACTAAGATACCCTCATTTTACATGTATGAAATCTAAGGCACTGCAAACTTGTTTAATATCACAGAGCTTGTAGATGATAGATTCAGCCCATGAAATTGGCTATAAACATGCTGCTTCTAACTGCTCTGTTATGTTCTAATAACTGGTATGCATTGGTGTCAATCTGAAATTTAATTGAATATATGATTTTTGGTAACCTGATTGGTCTTCTTGTAAATGCACTTGGGCTTGTTGGAATACACATGGTCCAATCTAGGTACTGTAATAATCGTGCTAACATGTTGAAACAAAAAATTCAGTTACTCACTGTGAAGGTTCCCACTAACAGGATAATTTTCCTTTCTGCTAAATGAAGACGCAGCCCCAATATAAGAAACTTCTAAATATAACAGCACAAGATCTGTAATGAGCCAACTTTTTCTACAGCTGAAATAGCCCACAGTCCTTAATTAAAGCAAAAATTAACGGTTTTAACAACGAAGACAGACCACCTTTTGTTAGGTCTTTGAAAAGATGACAACACTACCTTCTCATCTCAAGTTCAGTCATGATGTATTTTGCTTCTTTAGCAGCGTTAACTCAATGTGGAAGACCTAAGTAGCAGGTTCTTCAAGTTGTCATCGCAGCAGAAATCTCACTAGGAGTCCTGTTTTCTATTATAAACCTATTTGGCATATTGATTAATTCAATTTAATTCAGTAATAATTAAATTGGCCACCTACACTATATGAGGTGCTGAGGTAGATGCTTTGGGAAATACAAGACTTATATTGCTCTCAAGATCCCACACTCTAGGGCACATCTTATTTGACCACATATCCTGTCTCAGATTGTGATATGTCTTTACTCCAACTTGCCAAGTCAGGTTCTTCAATGCACAACCTTGGGGCTCAATAGTTCTGTGTGTAGCAATCCATTTTTTGTTTTTGTCAGCAATAAACTTTAAAAAAATTATCTGGTCTAAAAAAATTATTTTTGTTAGAATCTTTACATTTTTCATATTCTAAGTGGTGTGCATATTCTAAATCTTTACATTTTTCATATTCTAAATGGTGTGCAAATATAGTGAATCCAGTCATTCTAAAGTTTTGGGGATAGGGTGTTTAATTGTTCAAAGAATCATACTTTACTTATATTTCAAACATATACTCGGTAAGTATAGGTGTAGATGGAGGAATTGGAAGAGTAAGAGGGTTGGAAGATGATGAGGAAGCTGTTTATAATGTACCAGGAGAAATTGCCTGTACATTTACAGTTTGTTATGGAATAGAAACCCATATCATATTATAAAAATCTCTAGGAAAATATTTATTAAAATATCTATTTAAAATAATATCATAATTAGTGTCTTAGTCAGCTCAGGCTGCCATAACAAAATACCATAGACTGAGTAGCTTAAACAATGGAAATTTACTTCTCACAGTTCTGGGGGCTGAAAAGTTTAAAATCAAAGTATCAGCATGGTCAGATTTTGGTGAGGACTCTCCTCCTGGTTTGCAGACGGCTACCTTTCCATACTGTGTCTCCACATGGTGGAGAGAGCAAGCTCTGGTGTCTCTTCCTCTTACTATACATCACCAAATCTATTGTATTAGGTCTCTGCCCTATGACCTCATTTAAATTTTAGCACCTCTTCACAGGCCCTGTCTTCAAACACATTAGGGGTTAGGACTTCAACATACTAATTTCAGGGAGACACAAACATTTACTCTGTAACAATATGTAAAAGGCTACTAACTGAAATAAAGATTCTTTGATCCCAGGAACTAAACAATAACAGGCCACTGGAAAAATCAATTGAAAAAGTGCCAGTTGATTATGTATTGCATGTGACTTTCATTTTAGTGGCTATCTATATTCAGAGAAAGACCAGAAACAGAAATTCCAATGACCGGGGCAGGGGGGTCCTTTGAGATAACTCACATAGATAATAAAACTCTGTGAGGATGGTATACAATCTGAATTTTGAACAGTCACTATGCTTTAGATGAATTAATATGGGGAACAAGAATATATTCCAAACCATCAATATCTTGAAATTTAGAATCGCTTGAAGACAATCCTATTGCCAAGAAATGTAATTGAAAAACTTGAGCCATGGATTGTTGAGGGGAATTACCAGATTTATCAGGATGGCAGATACATGTCTAGGGAAATAGTGCTCAATGCAGCCTTATAAAGGTAGCAATAAAACATTAGCAGGAATTGGAGAATTGGAATACATAAACTTCAGGCATCAAAAAAAAAAAAAAAAGTAGCAGAAAAGAAGGTGAGGGGATTATCCTTTCACTCACCCCCACTGTCTTTGTTATTTTTTTCCCCATCACAGATTCATTTTGTTCTCTACCAAATCTTACCTTTAGCTTGATGCTAAACTATATTTAAACTATATTGCATTTAAACTAAACTGCATTTAAACTATATTGCAGTTTGGTTCTACTAAGAATATATGCATACCGTTGTACTATTTGAGAAGAAGGAGAAAGAAAGTTAGCAGAAAAATGCTTTGTTGTTTCACGTTCTGCTTAATATGGCCTCAAATCAATATTTACTTTGAAAAATTTTAAATCCCTTATGTCCAAAGATATTATAAATCTCTAGCTTTCAGAGATACTGTTTTTTTATTCATAAAAATAATTATTAATGCTAGTGCTTGTGGGTGCAAATTAAGATCTTTATTCTGCTAGCTTAAAAGTCATTTGATTGCTTTCATTCTTTCCTATATGCACAGACAAATGCCATTCATGCTTCTTTTCCATATAGTAGCCTAGCAACTGCAAATTTCAAGAACTTTTTATAATAACATTCTCTGAATAATTTTAAAAGTATGTCACCCTCTCAAATCCAAGAGAATACTGCTAGTTGGCCTTGCAAATGACCAAGGCCATCATTCTTACTTGTTAGAAATTTAGCTTGGTAATCTTTCTATGTTGTCAAGAAGTTCAGTTTGATGTCCCAAAATACCAAACCTCCACTTATAAAACTATTCAGAACCAAAAGAAAATCAAAGAATAACACAGTTTTTAATCTAGAGGACAGTAATACTGCTCCCTGGTTTCTGGATTTTTGCAAGATGAATAATGCAGTCAATGTACTCAGACAACAAAATTAAATCAGTTACAAGCTCTGAGAAATGTACACAAAAATACATGAGCAAGACTCAAGTAAGATTGATTTCCAAAAGTCACAAAATAAAACATATTTTGAATTTGAGTTAATGCAGGCTTAAGAATTAATTTAGAAAGATAATTATCATAGATGATGATGAAAGTAGAAAGTTGACCTCACATAGGGAATATTTTAAACTGCTATTTTCCTAGAAAGTAGAATTGGTAGAAATAAAACACAGTCTCTCAGTTAAAGTTGAATTTCAAATAAACAACAAACAATTTTTTAGTGCAAGTATGTCCTATAAATTACTTGGTATAAATATACCCCATGCAATATTTGACATCTACTTACAGTAATAAAGATATTTATCATTTATCTGGAACTCAAATTTAACTAGGCTGTCATGTATTTTTATTTGCTAAATGTGGAGACTCTACTAATAGGAGATTTTAAATAGAACTATAAAATAAATTAACTGGTTATCTTGCGTACATTAGGGACTTAATAAATGTCTGGTTAGCAGAACTTATACCTTTTATTTTAATTGATGCATCATAAGCTTAACTAGATACTTTAATCAGGAAATAATATGTGAAACAACTATGACTCATGAGCGTGTTTTAGAATTATAATCTCTGAATAACTTATTTGTGCATATTTTTGTTTATTCAATGAATAATAACTTATAGGAATAGTTAGCACATTCAGCTTTTCTTAGAATCATTTTTCTACTTAATAGAAATAAAAATACTGTTAAAAGAGAATGTCACCATGAATTAGAAAGGCAAGAACACTGCAGAGAGCTATAATCCTTTCAGATTTGAAGGATGGAATGAGACTGTGTCTGCAGGACTAGCTTCCCAATTGAATTGAGATGATGTAGCTGGACATTTTAAAAAGCACAGTAGTAGATGCAGGGTCACATCAGAGATTGAAATGAAGAAAGTCCTTGTTGTCATTTTTATTTCACCAATTGGAATAAGTTTTCAACTTGTGAAAAGTGCTGCACAAATCCTGGAAATTGAAATTCTTTACTAAAGCACAGGCAAGTGCAGGGCAATCAATAGCAATATCAGATTGCAGCTCACGCCTGTTAATAATGTGACTTAACCCTGATTTGGGGAAAAATATTATTTCGAGGATGAGAATATCAACCCTGAGCACTGCTCTGCGTTTCTGCTGAGAGTAACAATTATTTCTTATCAGTGATGATATGGAGCCTTCCCAGGTGAAGGAT
The DNA here is from genome assembly GCF_028878055.3 of Symphalangus syndactylus. Classification (NCBI taxonomy): domain Eukaryota; kingdom Metazoa; phylum Chordata; class Mammalia; order Primates; family Hylobatidae; genus Symphalangus; species Symphalangus syndactylus. Next base: position 73,588,731 of record NC_072433.2, read on the forward strand.
GTGCAAGGATAATGGCCATGGTGGATGGGGAGAGGATGGGAGCGGGGTAAAAGCCAATTCTGCCGCAGCTAACATTCTGTGTCTAAACACTACACAAGATAGCAGTTGTCATACAGTCTCAGCTTCTAATGCTGGGTCAATAGCTTACTTGTGAAAATTGTATAGGTCGTTTTACCTGTCAGCTCTTTTTTTTTTTTTTTTTTTTTTTTTTTTTGATAAATGAGATGAACTTTAAGAGGTCTTTCAGCTCTTACCAACTTTGACTATGCCATTGATAAGGACCTTTAAGAATTAGAATATTTAATTTCATTATTCTAATTGCTTTGGCTAATGAGTATATAAGTACTGAAATTTCATTTCCTGGGATAGCACATTTGGGGAAGATATTCTGTGGGTTTCTAAGTCCCTATCCTATCTTTTTACATACTAAATTTTAGTCATTTATCCAAGTTGACTGGACTCATGCCATAGGTTTTACAAGAAGTTGGACACTTAAAGACATTAACAGTAGTTATCCAACTTAGGAACAGAGGTTTCTTTCAATAGACTTATGCTACAAAGCAGATGTGGAAGCATGCATTTCCAGCTGTTAGATTCTTTTGTGCCCATAACAGGTATGAAACTTTTATGCATGGATTTCACTGTGCATAACCTTCAACTTACTGATTCATATTAAAATGGTAATGACAAGTAAATGAAACTCCTATAAGATTGGTTTCAAGTTCAGGCAGACAGACATGGATCATTGCAGCTATGTGAACTTGGGCAAAGTATCTTGTCATCTTGTGCCTTTATTTAAAAATAAGCATAATAATTTACCTACCTTATATGATTGTTGTGAATTTAATTGTAAATACTTGACAGAATGCAATCACATATTGAGTGCTTAATAAATACTAGCTGTTGCTACTATCATTACTACCATTACCATTATCAAAATGATTGTTTTTATTAGAAACCTGGAAGAAACTTAAATAAGACAGTTGAAAAAATTCAGTTCTGCTTTTCTTTTCCATGTCCACTAACCCTCTAATCTTCTGATGAGCATCAAGAAAATTATGTTTAAATAAATTGAGGAAAAGGAAAGCATTCCACTTTATGAGTATTTATGAGCTATTTATAAAATACACCTGAAAATATGAGAGACATATTGAGATGTGGCCTTTAAAAAAAAAGATGAAGGGAGAAAGCAAATCTATTTGCCTGCACTAGTGCATGTAACCAGTAGACAATATGCAGTAATAAGTCATTTTTTGCATTTAATTTTAGTTATCTAATATAATTTTTCTATGTAAGACAAATACCTGTAGATACATTAGCTAAATATAGAATGATAATATAGACAGTCAGGTTCATCATGGGTATAATGCTTGTTAAATAAACATTAAATAAACTCTCTGTCTTGGTTTTGGCTCATGACATAATTTTAGGCCTGAAGTGCCTTCTTCTAGACAGAGAAAGGCAATGAATAAACACCAAGTTTTAGGAAGTAAGGTAGGAGGCGAAATATGGCTCCAGAGGCAGGGCTCAGACACTAGACAAAATTGAGTACTAGCTAAAACAGGGACAGGGAAGAAGGAGCTTTCTATAAGACATGCCCGTAAGTGTGTCATGTCAGTTTATCATTGCCATGGCAATACCCGGACGTTACCACTCCTTTCCATGGCAATGACCCAACAATCTGAAAGTTACCACGCTTTTCTAGAAATTACTGCATAATCTACCTCTTAATTTGCATATAACTAAAAGTGGATATAAATATGACTGCAGAACTGCTTTTGAGCTGCTACTCTGGGCACACTGGCTATGGGGTAGCCCTGCTCTGCAAGGAGCAGTACCTCTGCTGCTGCTGTACACTGCCACTTCAATAAAAGTTGCTGTCCACCACCACCTGCTCACGCTTGAATCCTTTCCTGGGCAAAGTCAAGAATCCTCCCAGGTTAAGCCCCAATTTGGGGGACCACCTACACTGTCAGGAGCTTACTTTCTGAGTTATTTCACTTAAGAGGATAATAATTTACCTATCTGATAGAATTGTTGTGAATTTAAGATAAAATTATTTTGCTTAAGATGAAGGTGAAATGACTCAGAAATAGAACGTCAAATAACACATGATCTCACTTACAAGTGGGAGCTAAATAATGTGTACACATTTATATAGAGTTGTGGAATAGTAGACATTGGAAACTCAGCAGGGTGGGAAGAGGTGAGGGAATGAGAAATTATTTAGTGGGTACAACGTACACTATTCGAGTGATGGTTACACTAAATGCCCAGGCTTCATCACTATGCAATATATCCAAGTAAAAAAAAACTGCACTTGTACCCCTTAAATTTATAAAAATTTAAAAAGTCACATTGTAAAGTACTACATTGTTAGTTTCAGGGTAAAATGCCTTAAAAGACATAACTGGTTCCAGATGTCTCTGTGTAAAGATTTCACGATGACTGAAATTCTCGTTATTAGACTCAATTCTTTGTGACAGAATTTTTCAGGAACTTTTATTAATAGTTAGAGTTTTAATGTAGAAATATCTGATAACTATTAGGATCATCAAGAGCTCCTTTCTTTCCAATCTGTATGCATTTTGACATTTCTCAAGGTTATTGCGATGATTAGTCAAGATCTTTAGTACAAGTTGAATGCACATATGAGTTTGGACATCTTTATACTTACCTGATCTTAGACAATGACTGTCAGCCTCACCATTTAATAAGACATTAAATACACATTTTTGTAGATGCTCTCTACCATGTTGAGGCAGTTTGCTTCTATTCCTAGATTATAAAGTTTTTATTATGCATCATGTCAAATTTTGTCAAATATTTTCTACATCTGTTAAGATTATCAAATTATTGCCCTTGAAATTGTTTTATCAGTCAATAGTGACTTACATTAATGAATTTCAGTTGTCAAATCAAACCTGCTATCTTGGAATAAGCTATGTTTTGTTTTAACATATCATTTATTTTATATATTGCTGATTATAATTTGCTAATATTTTTAAAGGATTTGTGTCACTATATCCATGACAACAGTTGTCTGTAATGTTTTTGTTGGTTTATTTTTCCTAATAATACCTTTGGTGGTTTTTATTACCAGGATAATTCTTGCCTCATAAAATGAGCTGGAAACTGTGTTCCCCTTTTTTACTTTCTGGAAGAGTTTATAAATAATAGATATTCCTTCTTCCTTTAACATTAGGTAGAATTCACCATGGAAGCTGTCTGGGTCAATGGTTTGCTATATTAGATGGATTTTTGTTTGATTTTTTTAACTATAAATTGAATTTCATTAGTAAACGCAGATATATTTAAGTTATCTGTTTTCGGGTGAATTTTGGTAGTCTGCATCTTTCAAAGAATATTTATATTTCTTCTAAGTTTGTCAACTATATCAACATAAAATTGTATTACTAATTTAATTCCCATAGAATACAACATGGGGCCTTGTTCACTCTTTCATCAGGATATTGGTAATTTGTGAATTAAATAATAATAGTTAAAACATATGACATAGCAAAATTTTTTTGTTAAGTAATACATAGAGAAAAACAGTAAGTTCAAATGAAGAGGAGTTAAAAATCTAATCTTCAACCTCAAGAAGGTAGAAAATTAAATTAAAATAGGGTAAAGGAAAAAATAATGTGGATCACAGGAATAATATTAACAGAATAATATTAATAAAATATTGACAAAATATTAGCAGAAATAATAAAAAGAAAGAGAAAATCAATAAAGCCAAAAGTTTGCTCTTCGAATACACTAATAAAATTAAGCCACTTTCAGTACAACTAATCAAGAGAGGCAGAAAAAATACAAGTTTATTTTGAACAAGAGGACTTCATTATGTACTTACAGAATTAAAGAGATAGTAAACAGTTGTGAAGAAATTTGTGCTAATTTTAAAGAATTGTAATCATATAAACTGTGTTTTTGACCACAACAAAATTAAATTAGTTGTTGAAAAATAGCTAGAAATTCTGCAGATGCTGGCAAACTATGCAGCATACTTCTAAATTTAAAAATATACACAAGAAATTGAAAAACGCTTTTAATGCAATAATGTTTAAAACAATAAATCAGTTTTATTGTGTGTATTTGATTCTTCTCTCTTTTCTTCTTTATTAGTCTGGCTAGTAGTGTATTTTGTTAATCTTTTCAAAAAACCAGCTCCTGGGTTCATTGATTTTTTGAAGGTTTTTTTCGTGTCTCTTATCTCCTTCGGTTCAGCTTTGATCTTAGTTTTTTCTTGTCTTCTGCTAGCTTTGAGTTTGTTTCCTCTTTCTTCTCTAGTTCTTTCAATTGTGATGTTAGGGTGTGGTTTTAGCTCTTCCCTGCTTTTTCCTGTGGGCATTTAGTGCTATAAATTTCCCTCTAAACACTGCAAAGTATATGAACAAACACTTCTCAAAGAAGACATTTACGCAGCCAACAAACATATGAAAAAATGCTCATTATCACTGGTCATTAGAGAAATGCAAATCAAAACCACAATGAGAGACCATCTCACCCCAGTTAGAATGGTAATCATTAAAAAGTCAGGAAACAACAGATGCTGGAGAGGCTGTGGAGAAATAGGAACACTTTTACACTGTTGGTGGGAGTGAGTGTAAATTAGTTCAACCATCGTGGAAGACAGCATGGCAATTCCTCAAGGATCTAGAACCAGAAATACCATTTGACCCATCAATCCCATTACTGGGTATATACCCAAAGGATTGTAAATCATTCTACTATGAAGACACATCCACATGCATGTTTATTGCAGCACTATTCACAATAGCAAAGACTTGGAACCAACCCAAATGTTCATCAGTGATAGACTGGATAAAGAAAATGTGGCACATATACATCATGGAATACTATGCAGCCATAAGAAAAAAGGATGAGGTCATGTCCTTTGCAGGGACATGGATGAAGCTGAAAACCATCATTCTCAGCAAACTAACACAGGAAAAGAAAACCAAACACTGCATGTTCTCACTCATAAGTGGGAGTTGAACAATGAGAACATACGGAGACACGGAGGGAAACATCACATACAGGGGCCTGTCAGGGGATGGGGGGCTAGAGGAGGTATAGCATTAGGAGAAATACCTAATGTAGATGATGGGTTAGTGGGTGCATCAAACCACCATGGCACTATGTGATAAATCTGAATGTTCTGCACATGTATTCCAGAACTTAAAGTACAATAAAAAAAAAATTTTGGTATGTAGCTAAAATAGAGCTTGTAGATGATTTTTAGCATTAAGTGCTTATGTAAGAAAAAGAAGAAAAGTTCAACATACATTTTTAAACATAATAGATTTTTTCCATTTTGTTATATACTCTGATTAGAAACAAATAAAATATTTGTATCTTTTTACATCTCTGAAATTCAGATTTCTTTGCATGTCAACAGTTTATATCAATATTAATCATCTATAATGTCTTTTACCTTCTCTCTGCATAATTTTCATTTTTCTCTGATCGTCACCTTCCAAAGCGCATGAGTATTCAAAGCACTGTAGCTTCCTGTGCCAGCTTTCCCCACTCCCCATCATTTCTCCATTTTACTTAACTCTTTCAAATACATTGTTAATGATATTAAATAGTACCCTGGATGAGGAGATGAGTGAAGGTCAGAAAGCATTGCCATCTCAGGAATGGTGTTAAGCTGCCTCCTCTGGGGCTCTTCAGCACTAGCAAGAGTGCTATTGAGTTGGACCTCCCTTCAAATAGAAAACTGGCAATGGGGTTAGGAAAAGCAATAGCTTTTCCTCTTTTTTGAACACTCTTTAATATTCATATCATCTCTGGCCAATTACCTATTCAATGACGTATGATTCATGCATTTGCATACTTAATCAAATATTTTTTCAGGAACTATGTTTGTTAGATATGGGAATAAAATAATCCATTTTTACATATTAAAAGCAGTAATAAACGCCAGAAAAAAATAATCAAATACTATACAAATAATTTCTTTAAATAAAGTTAACAAATGAAAATCTTTATAAACAATGCTGTCTTGTAAGTCCAAATTTTAAAATTCACTTCTGTCATAATCTTCATAAACAGTGATATGACATTTTCTCCCATTCCTCTATAACACACATGTATAGCTTTTAAGGAAAAAAAATAAGCACTTTGTCCAATTATAATTATTAGTATACTCTGCTCTATCCACATGAAATTCTTTAAAGGTAATTTTTTTTTCTCTTATTTACTAGTAGAATCCTCCGATTCCTCTACTGTACAAACTAGTCATTTGCCTTTTTATGTAACTTCTCTTAGACCATACTGGTCACTCAGTTCTTTTTTAAAAAGGAGAGAGAGAGAAAAAAAAAGAGAGAGAGAGAGAGAAAAGCTTTTAATATCTTTGAGTACTTTCCCTGACTTACTACAGGTAACTGGATGACCAATATGCCTCCATAAACATTTCAGCCTGAAGATTATTGACACTACATAGAGATATAGTGGCGGAAAAAGAAAACAACTTTTTTAAATTTTATATTTTGGAAAATTGTTGAATTGTTCTTGTTTTGTGTAATCACTATAAATCATTTTCTCAACAAACATACCTTAGATATCCAAAAAAAACCATTCCTTCTGAGAGACTGATATCTCATATAACGTATTTAATTGTGATACTCTAATGGTACAACTTTGTTGCTTTGTCTTCTAGTACATTTTGTTTTTGTTACACCAAATATTTTAGCACAGTTATATATGTAATAATAGACAAATGCCATCCAAAGTCTTCCATTTAAAAAAAAATACAATTAATTCTTTGATATATAATTCAAAATTTATTCACCACTGAGAGTGAGTTTTAAATTACTTGTGCAGAAATTGAGATTGTTCATCATTACAAATAATTCCATCTGGCAGGGATTCATAGGAAGCACTTCACACCATGACTCTTGATGAGTTGACTGTTCCTAACTGTGACATATCCTTTTATCTTAACTGGAAACCTCAGGAGGTAGGCTGTGTTCATAATTGAAAACATAATTGAAAACAAAATATCACACAATGTCATTTGGAAAGTCAAAGTTATGATTTTCACATTTACTGTATTGAAGCAAAATTAACCATGAGCCAAAAATATACATGTCAAGCTTAGTAGTGTTTTAATAAGGCATGAACAACGGCACTGAGGAAAAAAGATAGTTGAAAATAAATTTCCTTTTCAATATATTGCATGGCTTATTCATAAAAAATGTTTTTGTTTGTAAAAGTAATTTGATCATTTCTCTAGATTTATATTTAGCAATGTTTAAGCACCATTATTTCTATCTCTACACTTTTATAGTATAGTCATTCAAAACACTGGCTCTGAAAAGTCTAACCAAACTGCTGTGGTTTGAATACTATTTCCACCTCTTACTAAATGCATGACCTTGGACAAGAATCATAACATCCTTTTATTTCTTTTATATATTTATTTATTTACTTCAGTAGGTTTTTGAGAGAACAGTTGGTGTTCAGTCACATGAATCAGCAAGAAAAAAAACAAGCAATCCCTTCAAAAAGTGGGCTAAGGACAAGAATAGTCAATTCTCAAAAGAAGATATACAAATGGCCAACAAACATGAAAAAATGTTCAACATCACTAATGATCAGGAAAATGCAAATCAAAACCACAATGTGATACCATCTTTCTCCTGCAAGAATGGCCATAATCAAAAAATTAAAAAATCATCGATGTGGGTACATATATTGTGAAAGGGAACACTTATGCAAGGCTGGTGGGAATGTAAACTAGTAAAGCCACTATGGAAAACAGTTTGGAGATTTCTTGAAGAACTAAAAGTAGAACTACCATTTGATCCAGGAATCTCACTCCTGGGTATGTACCCAGAGAAAAAGAAGTCATTATACGAAAAAGATACTTGCACACACAGAATGGCCATAATCAAAAAATCAAAAAATAATCGATGTGGGCATGCATGTGGTGAAAGGGAACACTTTTAAATGGCTGGTGGGAATGTAAACTAGTAAAGCCACTATGGAAAATAGTTTGGAGATTCCTTGAAGAACTAAAAGTAGAACGACCATTTGATTCAGCAATCTCACTCCTGGGTATCTACCCAGAGAAAAAGAAGTCATTATATGAAAAAGATACTTGCACATACATGTTTGCAGCAGCATAATTTACATTTGCAAACATATGGAACCAGCCCAAATGTCCATCAATGACTGGATAAAAACATTGTGGTGGTGTATATATATATATATAAAATTTATATAATATATAATATAAATTTCATATTTTATATAATATATTTTATTTTATATAATATACTATATAAAATTATTTTATATATATTTATATATTATATATATTTATAAAAATTATTTTATAAATATATAATATAAATTTCATATAAAATATTTATATATATTTATATTTATTTATAATATATATTTATATTTATATATTATATAACATATTTATATTTATATTTATATATTATATAATATATTTATATTTATATATTATATATAATATAGATTTACATTTATATATTATATTTAATATAGATTTATATTTATATATTATATATAATATAGATTTATATATAATATATTTATAAATAATAAATATATTATAAATATATATTATATATAAATATATTATATATTATAAATAAATATAAAATATATATTTATAAATAAATATAAAATATATATTTATAAATAAATATAAAATATATATTTATAAATAAATATAAAATATATATTTATAAATAAATATAAATATATATATATTTAACATGGAATACTACTCAGGCATAAAAAAGAACAAAATAATGGCATTCACAGCAACCTGGATGGAATTAAAGACCATGATTCCAAGTGAAGTAACTCAAGGATAGATAAACCAAACATTGTATGTTTTCACTCATAAGTGGGAGCTAAGCTATGAGGATGTAAAGGCATAAGAATGATACAATGGACTTTGGCTACTCAAGGGAAAGGACTGGAGTGGGGGTTTGGGCTAAAGACTATACATTGGGTATAGTGTATACTGCTCAAGTGATGGGTGCACCAAAATCTCAGACATCATTGTATTTCACATTGCACATAAGCATGGCAATAATAATATTAGCTATTTTATAAGATTGCTATGAAAATTATATTATTATGTTAGATTAGATTAGATTATGTGTGCCAATTGCCTAACAATGTGGTACATACTAAGTGTGTCACAGCCACAAGTAATGGAGTCACCAATCCCAGCAGAGCAGTGAGTGACCCACTGCAAAAACAGCATTTTCTCACCTGCTTTCTGAAACACTGAAGAAATTGAGACAGAATAAACAGAGCAAGGTGTTTGTTACAGATTTGTACCAGTGAAAGGTCCCCAGAAAGCAGGATTACATCAAAGGCAGCGGTTTGAAATGGGTCTGCCTGGGAGAGAATTCCAGAGTATGTAGTGCCCATTCGACACTACATCAGACAAAAATGTCCTGTCCTTTACACCTTAACTTGCCCTGTCACCAGATGCAGGTTGTATCAGGAAAGGCATGACCTCAGGCACGGTGGCTCTGTGGCACAGACATACATCGAAGGGGCTGGCTGCTATAGCCAGTATTTCCTTGAACGGGGCACAGGTAGCACACTTCTGTGCATATCACACTTCAATCTACTTCCTTTTAAAAATGTGCATATTTTACAAACAATATAAAAAATTCCATAAAAACATGGAACAGTCCTCTGCTCCTCCTTTCCCTACCCCTTAGGGGAAACCATGGTCTCTCAGCACTTATTTTATATTTCCAAATAACTTATTTATAGTATATTGTCTTATTTAATTATGTTGGTGTTAACTTATTGCCAAATATGGTCACATTCTGAGGTACTAGAGGTTAGGACTTCAACATATGAATATGATAGTGGTTGGGGAATACAATTTAGTCTGTAACATTCTCATACTAGCCCACATATGGCCTTTAGCAATTCATGAATAGCTTTTGCTGAATAAGTCTTCTTTGCTTATGTGTTAGCACTTGTATTAGTCAGGGTTCTCTTAGAGGGATACATCTATATCTGTCTATATCTATATCTATATCTATCTATGAAGTTTATTAAGTATTAACTCACATGATCGCAAGGACCCACAATAGCCAGAGGGAGCTTGAAAGGACAACTAGAAAGGCTGTACTACTTGAATGAATAGAAGAGAACTAAGAAATGTCTCCAGAGCAATGAGTAAGTCTTTTATTAGGTATATAATTTAACTCTTTAGAACATTTTATTAAGACAATTAAAACTATTGCTTACTTTTTTAGTAAGTTGGAGATATTTGCATTAAGATAAAACATACAAAGACAAGATTTATCAGGGAACCAAATGTAATCTTTGCTTTGTTTACTATTCGATTGCCTCAATTCTTAACTTTAGTGTTCTAATATAGATGTGTTTAGATTTAAAGAAACACACACAGCTTAGAGGAAACCAAAATGGATATTAAATGACAAAAAAAAGTTTCATTTATAACTTGTCCTGTAAACCAAAATAAAATTATTAGCCCCCAACTAACCAAGTGGACCCTCCTCTAGGCTAAGGGGATCCAAAGAAACCTGAGGAACTAATTCAGGCCATGAGAGAAAGGAGAAAGGGTCAGACATGTCTCATTATACTCTCCTTCCTTTGGAGTTCAGGCACAGCTGACCAGCAATAAAATAGAGATCCTAAGTCCCACAGAATAGACTGTTGTAGCAATAAGATACCAACTCCAACCTGACTCTGGTATACCATCACCTGACAGATAACAGGCCCTAAAAGGAAATCAAAGCATTTTATCCCCAAATATATTTCTTTGACATATTTTGAAACAGTCCTGCATAAAACTGTCTCTTGTGGGGGAAATCTGAGTTCTGTAGAGGATCTCTTTTCCTTACAAGGTCCCTCCAGAGAGCCTGACACCTTTGACAAGAAATATTCACATCTATTCTCTCTGAAGCCTTCTACAGGGCAGGGAGGCTTCATCTACATAACAAGACCACTGGCTTCCACCCTCCCTGCCACCCCCACCCTATCTTAACTCAAGCTGATTTTAACTCTTCAAGCACAGCACAAACTTTCCAACCAATTGCCAATCAGGAAATTTTTAAATCTGCCTACAACCTGGAAGAGACACCTCCGACCCTGTACCAATCCCTCACCCACTGCTTCGAGATGTCCCTCCTTTTTCCTTTCTGGCCTAACCTTAAACATATTGATTTATGTTTGTGCCTGTAACTTCTGTCTTGTTTATAAAATAAATCTGTAACCCAACCACCTCAAGCACATATTCTCAGTACCACCTGAGGCTGTATCAGGAAGGGTTATGATCCTTAATTTTAGCAAAATAAACTTCTAAATTGATTGAGACCTGTCTCAGATACTTTTTAGTTTACAGTCCCAACAGAAAGAATTCCAAATATACAAGTTACTGATAATGGAAAAGCAGGCAAAAATAGGGGGAAAATATTTGCTGTTTTATCTTTAGTTATTTGGATCTCGCTTCCATAAGATGCCTATTTTCAGCAGTGATTTATGCCAACTGCCTTAATTTCATTCTACAGCGAAATATTCAAGGAGAATCAAGTGGTTCCCAGATGAATATTTCTGGAAAAAAGTAGCTACTGATCTGTGGGCACAAACACATGAAGTATTAGTGAGTTTCAGAGCCAGGAGGAGTGAGGGGAAAAGTCATTGAAAGTGACAGATGTCGCCTTCCTCATAGGTTCTTCTTGTGACACAATATTCACATGAGAGTACATTTGCCCATTTAATTTTTCAGGAAAGAAAATAAATAGAGCAAAGCAATGAAAAGTAAATCACCCCTTGCCAAAGAATATTTATAATGCCAATGAGATGGTCTCAGTAGATGAGAGAAACAAAGGGAAGCAAAATGGAATGAATAAAATAAAGAGCAGAAAGAGGCCTGAAGAAATAAAACTGAGGTGTGAAAAGCAAGACCAGGACATGAAACATGGTATAGAAACAAGAGAAATGAGTCAGAGAGACAATAAAATTCTTAATTAAAATTTAGTCCAGGCAGGGTGGCCCATACCTGTAATCCCAGCACTTTGAGAGGCCAAGGCAGGCAGATCACTTGAGCCTAGGAGTTCAAGACCAGCCTGGGCAACATGGCGAAACACTGTCTCTACAAAAAATACAAAAATTAGCCAGGTGTGGTAGTACATGCCTGTAGTCCCAAGTACTTGGGAGGCTGAGGTGGGAGGATCACCTGTGTCTGGGAGGAAGAGGTTGCAGTGAGCTGAGATCACATCACTACACTCCAGCCTTTGCGACAGAGTGAGACTCTGTCTCAAAATAAATAAATTAATTAAAATAAAATTTAGGTATTAGTGACTTTTCAACTATTCATAAATTATTTTTATTATTCATATATTATGTTGTGATTTTACAACTAGCATAATTTTTGAAATGTCTTTATATAATCTATGTCTTTTCGAAGCCTATAAATTTTTTTAAGAGATGAAATATATGATACAAATACAGTTTTCTGAGCACAGTATTATTTATTCATTGAAAAGAGATTATATCATTTGGAGTAAATTAAAACCTTTCCTCAGGAGGAGAATGTGTCACTGAAATGCAAGCCAGTCTAATATCCAAACTTTGTAAAGCCTATTGGTGAATATCAGGTGATAGTTGTTTCTCTAAGGTGGCCTCATTTCAGCTTCACATTAGGAGATATGTCCATATGAAACAATACACCCATAAGTGGTGGGAGGAAGCTGGATCCAGGTTGGGGGAAAGATAACTAAGATGGATTTTAGTCAAGAAAGTCAGTGGCCTTGAAAGGTAACTGGGGCAGATTTCTACTTTGGGAATTAAGACAGAATTTTAAGTTCATAGAACTAAGCTATCAAAGAAGTGTGTGTGTGTGTGTGTGTGTGTGTGTGTGAAGTGGTTTAAAATTTACAATCGCAAATTCTCAGAATTTGCCCACTGAGTACACAGACAACCAGCTATGCTGACAGAAAAGGAAATTGGCAGCTGTGATTTTTTCACTATAAGAAAGTTGTGGGATTCCAGACTAAACTCCATTTCCAAGGCCAATCAGATGTTTACATGTGTGGATGTTTACATGTGGAGCTGCAGACATTGTTTTCCTTCTTCAGTCAGGAATAGGAATTTTAGGAACTAGGTTTGAGCAGATTAGGTAAGGGATGGACATCCAGCTGGGTGATGTTAAAAATAAGGAGGGAGAAGACAGAAATTAGGACTCCAAAGCTAAGATTTTGAGTTAAAAAATAATATAGCCTGTAATCCCAGCTACTCAGGAAGCTAAGGCAGAAGAATCACTTGAACCCAGCAGGCGGAGGTTGCAGTGAGCCGAGATGGTGCCGCTGCACTCCAGCCTGGGCAACAGAGGAAGACTCCGTCTCCAAAATAAATAAATAAACAAACAAATAAACAAACAATAATAAAAATAAATAATAATAATTAAAAAATATATTGAGCACTCATTATGTCTCATCTCCTGGGCTAAATATTTTGTAACTATTTTTTACTTAATTTTCATAAGCATGCTGTAGGGTAGATAATATTATTTTCATTAAACATACAAGAATATAGAAGCACAAAGAGAATAAATATCATGCTTAATATCACGACTTGTAAATGAGGAATATGTCAGATTATAGTCTATGTCTCTGTAACAACTAATCACACTAATCCTTCAAATAGCTATAATTTCAAAGCTGTATTTTAGGAAGAAACTTCTCTCACTGATGGTTATCTTTAGTTGACTTCAGGAGAAAAGGGTGGTAAGATAATTTTTTAGCTCTTTTCAACAGTACACCAGCAAGTAAGCTTTTTTTTTTTTTTTTTTTCTCACTCTGTCACCGAGACTGGAGTGCAGTGGCGTGACCTCAGCTCACTGCAACAGTCGTGAGCCACAGTGCCCGGCTTATCTTGCCCTACGTATTGTTGATTGTTAAAGGCCTCTAAATGAGTTTCTATAAGAAAAAATTATGAAACTCTTGAAACTCATGGAGTATAGTAACAGAAATAGTTTAAAGATGGTTGATTTAAGGACATTCTGAAAAGCAGAACGGTGTAGTAGAAAGACCTTAGGCTTTAGAATTAGACAGACAGAGTTTTTAATACAAACTTTGCTGTTTTCCACTAGCTTGAATCCAAGCATGTCAACTCTTGTAAACCACAGTACACGTTTGTGTGTGTGTGTGTGTTTATAATGATATATATGATATATATGTTATATATATATCATATGAAGTAAAAAATTGATCTGTAACAGAGCCTTATAAAAAACATAGAAGTTTATATTTTAAATCTGACATTCAAGTTTAGCTTTCTTTGGTATGCAACCAATCTATTTGTAATTTATTTTAGTATAAAGCTCAGAATTGAGGTCAAATTATTTTTAAGATTTCAATCTCAAAGAGATGTGAAATCAGAGGCATTCAGGCTTATTTAATTAAAAGACACTTTCAGCTCTGATTAAAGAAAAGTGTTTCTCACATTACACAATTTACTATATGTACATCAGCATCATGGATTAATGTACTTCCAAAGTATTTACTCAATCTACAAGCATATTTTTCTTTCTAAGTACTTTTAAATTGCTAGATTCAACTTTTTATAATTTCAAAAATCCCAAATGAGAAACAAGTACGATATAATATCATTCATCTCTGTTCAAAGGAAGGGATTTTGGCAGATTTAGGATATAATTATTCATTAGGAATGTTTATAAACCAGGACCAAAACTTGCTTACTTGCTGAGCCCTCCTCATGCAGAAATCTGAAAACTCTTCTACTCTAAACTCTTGTTTATGTTTCCAAAAGATATTACTTTAACACGTACTATGTATGCATCACATACAGCACTCACTCTGCTAAGCTCTGTGTATGTTAGCTTGTGTGTGTGTGTGTGTGTTTAAATACACAACAAGTCATGGTTTACTTGAGAAATAGAAAAATTAATCTGCTATTTTAATGTAAAGTGAAGAAATTTGTAATATAGTTTTTCACCTAAATATAGGAGGAAATGTCTGCAAAAACCTTATCAAGTACATGTTACATGAGTTGAGTCTTAACGGCTGTGGACGAGTTATTGTGTTACACTTGTCACTTTATTACGTCAGTCATACTGGGGAATGGA
Source organism: Symphalangus syndactylus (assembly GCF_028878055.3). NCBI lineage: Eukaryota > Metazoa > Chordata > Mammalia > Primates > Hylobatidae > Symphalangus > Symphalangus syndactylus. Next base: position 73,603,873 of record NC_072433.2, read on the forward strand.
GCAAAATAAAATTAGGGAGAGAGACTAGAATGAGACCACGAATGGCATTGTATATTATGCAGGTATTTTAAACAGGATTTTCTAGAAAATGGAAGCCATTAAAGGATTTTTAGGCAAGGAAGTAACAGGACAATATTTTCAGCAATGTGGAAGATGGTTGCTGGGAAGGCTAAACAAGAGATGCTAACAGGGAGAATATTACATTATTACAAGCAAGAGATGATAAGGATGTGAATTAAAACGATGGCATTAAACATGCAGAAATGCAGGCGCAAATATAAGATAAATATAGAAGCCAGTGACCAATTGGTTGTAGGGAACAAAGAGAAGGGAGAAACAGTTCCAGAAGCAAGTGTCTGAGTCAAATAGGGCCTTAACTAAGTTAGAAAATGAAGGATGACTTCTGTGTTGAGGTGTGTTACGAATTTGTAGCAACCATGAGCTTGATTTGACTCTTGATAATCCACATGGAGATTCAAAGTTGTGTCAATAAACACTAGGTTTAGATATATAGGTGTTGATTTCAATAGTTTAGATGTTGGTTTTTCATATGTATTTTGAGGGTTGTCTCCAAGAATAATTAAAGTCTAGGTTAGAGATTAAATATCCAGGACTGATATTGGCTAAGAAGAGCATAAAAACAGAGGATGGAAAGCAGAGAAACACTGTAGGAGCAAATAAAGGGAAACACAGAAAACATGGTTTCAGCACAGTCTGGTCCAAAGATGAGAGACTTGTTGTTAGTTTGGGACCTCCTCTGCAGTTAGTCACAGCCTCCTGGAACTTCCACAATACCACTGAGGTAGAATTGCTTTTGAGGTTTATCTGGTTAGTCTTTATTTACCACTTGGATCAGCAGTATGAGGAAGCTGACTGTTAAGATTTACACAGGCGGCCGGGCGCGGTGGCTCACGCCTGTAATCCCAGCACTTTGGGAGGCTGAGGCGGGCGGATCACCTGAGGTCAGGAGTTCGAGACCAGCCTGACCAACATGGAGAAACCCCATCTCTACTAAAAATACAAAATTAGCCGGGCGTGGTGGCACATGCCTGTAATCCCAGCCACTTGGGAAGCTGAGGCAGGAGAATTGCTTGAACCTGGGAGGCAGAGGTTGCAGTGAGCTGAGATCATCTCACCATCGCACTCCAGCCTGGGCAACAAGAGGAAAACCTTGTCTCAAAAAAAAAGGAAAAAAGAAAAAAAAAAGATTTACACAGGCAGTCCACGCTTTTAAAAATTAGGCAGATCCTCATATAACCAATAATTTACTGTCTTCCTGAAGTCTCAAAGCACCCTGCTCTTACCCAGGACCTTCCTTGCATTATAAAAATAGAAACCAGACAGTACATTCCTTCTACATGTGTAGAATGTTTACTAATGTAATGTGTATGGGGACATGGTTAGCTTAGGAAAACAAGAGCTAGACACACGTACATGTAACAGTATTGCTGTTATGATCATTGCACTTAATTCATAGTATTACCCGCTATCTGGGCCCTGTGCTAATTTATGAACATCTACTATTAGTGATCTCTCATTTGTTTTAATTAACCACCTACATGAAACTATATACTCTTGATTTATTTTCATACCACCCTTTGTTTACTATTTTTTCTAGTAAAGAAAATATTGTAATTACATAAATTAACCTTTAACATTATGGACTCGGGCAGAACCTAAATCAGTTTCTGCATCTTCAAGTTACTAGTAATCCAAAATATGGCAATTCATAAAAATTTTTGAAGCTTTACATATTTATGTTGAAATAATGGACATAGTATCTCTTTTTTAGGATATTAAAAGAAAATACTGGAACATTGTAGGTGCTCAATAAATGATAGCTTTGACAATAGTAAATGTCATTCTCTGGGATTTGGAAACAGAGTATAGACTGACTGAATATCAGAGAAGACCAAGAATTCCCCTAGAATTGTTAGGACTGTCACTACCAAGTACTAATTTCAAAGAAGTCTGGAAATTTATATCATTCTTAGAAAAGACTGCATTGGCAAGGAGATCATACTTAGTCTTTAAGGATTTTGTTGTTGTTGCTCTTTAAGTCTTTTTTCTTGTGCAGATCCTTGTTCCCAAATAATTGCTTGGCTTTAAATTATCTATTTTTTTCTTAATCAACTATTCATATATATTCTGCCAACTGTTCCCAGTATAGCTCATTTATTTATCTTCTTTCCACCATGTAAGCAGTCACAAAGATTGGAAAAAAGACTTCTTAAGATAACAGTGTAATTTACTAGTTATTTAACTAATGTCTGTCTTCCACTCTAGGCTTTAAGCCCCGCAAGGGTATATCAAGTGTCTGTTACACTTAGTCTGTATCCTCACATCCAGAAAAAATGCACTTAGCATGAAGAAGATGGTTGGTTGGTAGGCAATACAGCAACTATAGAATTAAATCAAAACATTTTCTCTCTGTGCAGATATTTTGTTCATGTCTTCAACTGCAAATGTAGGAATCATCCCCCAGTTCCCCAGTTTTCTTCAATTTACCATTAGTCATCATGCTCACTTGACATTGCATCTACAAATAGGCAAAGGGCAAATGTGTGCATATATGAGGTTGTAGGTTGTATAAATCCACTTTTAGATGCAGTTGCCAGTAAATACGTATTTTTAAACACGGAATGTTTCAAATTCCCTACGTTAAATACTCTAGTGCTAAAATAAGTCAGTGCTAATTTGAAGGGCAAAAGTCCATTCTGTGCCTTAGAGACAAAGTAATAAGCACTTTTGGCCATTGACAGACCAACTCACTTTTTAATAACACTTCACATCAGAAGACATTAGAGCAATGTATTTAAGATGCATAAGGAAAGGCAATGTGAACCAAAGATTTTATATCCATCAGATTGATATAAAGGTCACAGACAACATGTTATGAACATGGAAAAACTCAGGTTCTATGACCATTTTTCTATTAGAACACAGCTTCAGACAATCAAGAAATCAAAGTACAAGCTTGAATAATACATCTAATGGCAAGAATTGAACAAATATGGTCATAGAAAAAAGACTAAATCCTGTGTATAAAAGTTATATACTATATAAATAATATATGTTTTTTTGTACAAAAATAGATATAAAAGCACACAATGGTGAAAGGATAAGGGCTAAGAATATGCAAAATAAATAAGCATGCTGATTGCCTCATTGTATTAACCAGAAGTTAAAGACTAATATTTTAAATACAAAGTATGGAGATACGTGGGAAAGAAGACCGTATTAGGCAATTTATTATAGTTCATAGTAGAATATTCATATATATCCTATAAAGTACAACTTAAATATATACAATAAAAATAAACAACAAAACTTCACTATATTAAAAAAATAAATTTTCCTAAGTAATTAAAATAAAAGAGATGATAAAGAGAAGTTTCTTGCATGCAAGCCTACCCTAAAGATTTCAGCTCTTTCTTTCCTCCAAGTCATATGAGTTAGTTCCTAAAGTAAATCTGTTTTTTTTTTTTTTTTTCCTATTGGCTGTGTTTCTCTGGAGAACACTTTCTGATAAACACTACATGCTATACATTAAAATCCCTGTTTTCAACTATATAAACTGTAAGTATGAAGCATTCTTTTTTATTATTTTTTATTTTTTCAAGATGTGGTCTTGAAAGGATTTTTAGGCAAGGAAGTAACAGGAGTGGGCTGGAGTGCAGTGGCACAATCACAGCTCACTACAGCCTCAGCTTCCTGGGCTCAAGCAATCCTCCCACCTCAGCCTATTGGGCAGGTAGGATGACTGGCATGCACCACCATGACTGGATATTGAAATATTCTTGATGAAAAGTGAGCTGAATAGATTAAGTAATGGACAAGAGACTAGAGAGAAGGACTTGTTAAAAATACTCTCTGAGACTTAATAGTGGCACATCAGTTGTCTCTGGCCTCTTGTGTTGTGCAGTTCTTAAAGCTAGGGAGGCCTCTATGTTGGAGTTTTGCTTTGATAATCAGTCAACAACTGCTGTTTGAACTTTATTTTGGTCTCAGCCTTCAGAAGCCTAAAAAGTTGAACACATAATTTAGTGTCATTTCTGGCATTCTTCAAATTGTGCATTACCAAATAATTTGTAGTCTAGTAAGCTTCCAATATCATATCTAGTCAGTATAAAAATATGAAAAATACAGCTTTAGTCATATCATTTGCACTTATGTTATTACATGAATCTTCACAGGAAATAGATTTAAACATTCCAGATATAATGGAGAAGTAAAAATCTAAATACTAAAGATGTTAACATTACAAAAGTTGAGATAAAAGTATATATTACCTTTACAAAAATAAAATGTATAATAATGAATGGCTTCTTGAAAGCGCATTGTTTGTATAAAAGCAATTATTTAAAATGTTCACACAATCAAATAAATAGAAAAAGATACCAGAGACAGTAAGGCTATCAAAAGAGATTGCATTAACTAAATAGCATTAGGAAAAATTTTAATCATATCTCTTATAAGCCAACAAGTGATTGTAAAATTAATATAAATCAAAATAATGGAGATGAAATTATATCTTAATCCTAATATGTTTTCTCTACTAACATAATAGCCAATATTATAGCTATGAAAAATTAATCTTTGTAAAGTACATTTAACATTAATTTATTTAAATCCATTTGATTTCCTAAGGAACCCACAATTTTTTACTTGAAAATTTTCTCAAGTGATAGAGTAAATGAACAAGTGAAGGCAAAAAAAATACACACACACATACTCACATACACACAACCACAGGCACCCACACACACAAAGACAAAAATCTATACCTGAATATAGTGTGAAAGCATCTTTTCAAATAATGTGCAGAAGCTTTAGCTCTTAGGTTGACTTCAATAAAGTTATATAATATCTTTCAAATAAAACTTAACCAGGAGGTAAGTTTGCACCTTATATAATGATATTTGAAAAGAGTAAGAATTATAGCTTAATGATTTGGTGGTAACATCACCATTGCCAATTCCCTGTACTGAAAGAAATAGTTTTAAAAAAGAAGCCTTGCTCTTCTCCCCCCACTGACATCAACTGAAAGTAAGGGACCCTTGTAGCAATGCAAGTGTTTCCTATAACTACAGTAGCAATTTAACATTTTTATTATATTTTGGAACTACCAAGAAATTATTGTTTCATCCTTAAAATTAAGCCTAATTAGATTTGAATGGACAAATATAAAAATACCTTTAAGTGTTACATAAAAAGTGTTACATAAAAGAGGCTTTGTAGTTCATACATTTGTCTAGATTTTTAACATGAATCATAAAAATATTAAGGACATTTTTCTAAAAATCATCTCTGCTACACTGTGCCAAAGTAACAATACAAGCAAGAATGATCACGCTATATGTGAAATTGTTTAAAACAATCCTACATTGTTGCTAAATTTTATTTATTTTTATTTTATTTTTGAGACAGGGTATACTTCTGTCACCCAGGCTGGAGTGCAGTGGTGTAATCACAGCTCACTGCAACCATGACATCCTGGGCTCAATTCTCCCACCTCAGCCTCCTGAGTAGCTGGGAGGACAGGCGCATGCCACCTCGCCTGGCTCTTATTTATTTATTTATTTATTTATTTATTTATTTATTTATTTTTGGGGATGGAGTCTTGCTCTGCCATCTAGGATGGCGTGGAGTGGCACGATCTTGGCTCACTGCAACCTCTGCCTTCCGAGTTCAAGAGATTTTCCTGTCTCAGCCTCCCAAGCAGCTGGGACTACAGGCGCTACCACCACACCCAGCTAATTTTTGTACTTTAGTAGGGACAGGGTTTCACCATGTTGACCAGGTTGTCTCGAATTCTTGACCTAAAGTGATCCTCCTGCCTCGGGCTCCCAAAGTGCTAGTATTACAGGCATGAGCCACCATGCCCAGCCCTGGCTCATTTTTGTATTTCATTTTTTGTAGAGATGTGATCTCGCTGTGTTGCCCAGGCTGGTCTCCAGCTCCTGAGCTCAAAGGATCCACCCGCCTCGGCCTTCCAAAGTGCTGGGATTACAGGAGTAAGCCATGGCACCCGGGTTGAAAAATTTTAAAAGGAATAAATACAAGGAATTTTTATATATTTTATAATCAGTATCACTTATATCAGTCAGAGTTTCCAGAGAAACATAACCAACGGTAAAGGGATGATAGAGACAAAGATACAGAAAGACGGAGATTGATGATAGACTCACACAGATTTATTTTAAGAAATGGGCTTTTAGAATTGTGAGGTCTGGCAAGTTGGAAATCCATAGGGCAGGCTAGTGAGCTGAAAACTCAAGCAAGATATTTATGTTAAGACTTGAAGCAGAAGTCCTTTGCTGGGAAGCCTCACCCTTTTCTCTTTTTTTGAGGGGGGAGGGGGAGAGTGAGTTTCGCTCTGTCACCCAGGCTGGAGTGCAGTGGCGCTATCTCGGCTCACTGCAAGCTCCGCCTCCCAGGTTCACGCCATTCTCCTGCCTCAGCCTCTCCAAGTAGCTGGGACTACAGGCGCCCGCCACCACGCCCGGCTAATTATTATTATTTTTTTTTTTTGTATTTTTAGTAGAGACCGGGTTTCACTGTGTTAGCCAAGATGGTCTCCATCTCCTGACCTCGTGATCCGCCTGCCTCAGCCTCCCAAAGTGCTAGATTACAGGCTTACAGGCGTCAGCCACCGCGTGCGGCCACCCTTTGCTCTTAAAGCCTTCAATTGATTGGATGAGGCCAACCCACATTATGAAAGATAATCTTTCCTTAAAACTTTCCTTAAAAGTTTATTGAATCGGCTGGGCGCGGTGGCTCACGCTTGTAATCCCAGCACTTTGGGAGGCCGAGGCGGGCGGATCACGAGGTCAGGAGATCGAGACCATGGTGAAACCCCATCTCTACTAAAAATACAAAAAATTAGCCGGGCGTGGTGGCGGGCGCCTGTAGTCCCAGCTACTCGGAGAGGCTGAGGCAGGAGAATGGCGTGAACCCGGGAGGCGGAGCTTGCAGTGAGCCGAGATCGCGCCACTGCACTCCAGCCTGGGCGACAGAGCGAGACTCTGTCTCAAAAAAAAAAAAAAAAAAAAAAAAAAGTTTATTGCATTTACAAAATACACTCACAGCAACATCTAGACACACAAAAAATTGAGCACCATATCCTATTCAAGTTGGCACACAGAATTTAACTGTCCCAACTATTTACATTAATTGCTACAAATCATATTCAAAGAATGGACATAATTTTTGAAGGTACAGATATTTTGTAATGACCATGTGTTTTTGTGAAACTTTATCTCAGAAAACATTTTAAAACATTACTGTTACATGTATTCTTCCTTTGGAGATTATAGATGACTTCAAATAGAAAAAAAGTCTTATTTTTAAGTGTAGTAAAACATTCTTTTTAAAATATAGCTCTCAGAACATAGAAATCTAGATATATTAGAATATTTATGCTTATACCTATAGCCTTTCAATATTCAAGATGGATATATATATACTCAAGTAAATATTTTTCTCAAAATTAATATGAGATATGCTGTAAACAACTACACTACTAACAGACAAAATGCTAATTTTAATATACAAGTCAAAAATTGCTTGTCAATAAAGGACAGATGTGCAGATATACAAATGGATTTTTAAAGAATTGTTTCACTGTTTTGTCTGAAGTCATTAATATGAGGACAATAAGTAATAGTTAAATATGAAAATATGATAAATAGTAGTACAAGATCTTTTTCTAGGTTGCGATAAAATGTGGTCTAAACTAATCTTGCAACCCTATGCTCATTACCATGTTCTAACTCATCTCTGTAAGAAAAGAAGTTGGAAACAGGCAATTTGATGATATAAAGGAATTTGTTTAAAAAGAGATGTAGCTCTCAAAGAAACTTCCTCTCTTTTACAGAGTTCAGGTCGGTTATTTTTCCACTGCTCTGTGTCATGAAAGACCAATTGTACTTTCCTCCTCAAACCAAGCGAGAGCTCAGCAAAAGACCCCATCAGAGTAACAGGAAGCATTTGTGGGAAAGGATGAATCTTACTCCTGGATGAATTCTAGTAAACTGCAGAAACTTCTTTACTACTGTCAAGGCAGAGCACACATGGGTTCTTACAGAGTCAAATCATGTAAAAGGAAGTTGCCCTTGTCAATCAGGTGAAAAGAGAAGCTGCACTTCAACAGCAATCTTGCAAAAAGTGAAGGGGGTAGCTGGGCTAGTCCCAACTTAAAAGCATCTGTCACAAAAAGACTGCTTATCAGGGAGCAGAGACCCGTGAATAATAATGCTACAGGGCAGTAGCTGAAAGAGTGTCATTAAAAGTGACCAGAGAATGCAGTTCCCAGGTGTATTTCAAGAGCCCAGGGGTGGTGGGGGAGGTTTCATGGAGAAGGAGCCGGCAAGTGTTCAAAGATTCTACAGAAATGCCTTGAGAAGAAGGAACTAGTGATTGAACTCCTTCAACGGCAAAAGGTATTAGATATTCCTCAGTTGCTAAGAGGGGACCACACAGAACCTCTGCAAAGTATAGTGGCTTTTGCCTTTTTACCTTTAAACATTATCCCCACTCCCCATCACCCTCGAGGAAACAGAAGCGGCCTGATAAATGGGAGACAGGTAAAAGGGCAAGGTTGGGTGAAGGGACAGATCATACACATTTCCCACTGTGAAAACAGAACAGCAGGCCTGTTTACTAAAGGGGAAAAGCTTTGGATTGAAGAAAGGTCAGCATACTTTATTATAAAGACAGCTGCGTGTGATTGTGGCATGCAAATAGATATTTCATTGCTATAAAAATTCATGGTGACTTCAACTAAACCACATATATTATGACTCTGAGCTAATATAATCCAAGTAATAGTGTATTTTGAATAGTTTACTAGGTATATTTTATTCCAGTGGGCACTAAAATACTTAAAAACAGATTATGCTAGCCAGTGGCTCAATAAGAAGCATATTTATGTTTACACTGACAATATTTACACTGTCATATTTACACTGACAATAACTTAATATCATCATCTGTGGGTAGATGATAGACTTTCTTGTTGACCTATTCATGAGGAAACTTGACATATTTGAATATAGTATATACTTTGATAAAATTTAGATGTATTGCTTTGTAAGATTTCTATAATTTAAATATGAATAACTCATGTTTTCATCAAAGAGGATACTACAAACCAAATATCACCGATGTTACTATATTATTTATAGTCAGGCATCTTTCATATCTTCATAAATACCACACAATTATACAAATATAAGTGGTTAATACCTACTTTCAATCAGCAATGGGTTTATGTTTAATATGAGGGCCTCAATTTAGTGACTTTTTCTCTTGGGGAAAAAAGAAAGTAACATTATTTATTCTACTATATATCACCTATGTTTTTTTTAATTTATGTCTGCAAACAAACTTTGGACTGAAATCTGGACACTCTCACTGTTAATAAGAAGAGCTAAGAGTGCATACTATTGAAATAACCACAGGAAATCAGGCATAAACTAGGACATGAACTTAAATGTATGCTCATCCTAGCTATATAATCTAATATATTAGAATTTCCTTAATAGTGTATGATTTGTAATCAGTGTTTCTCTCTACATAGTTAAAAAATTGATATACAAATAAAAATAAAAACTTAGACTAGGGAAAAAATTTATGGATTATAGTCAATAATGTACCTAGAAATACCTAAACAGTATTACAACATATGGAAATATTGATAATATTTTCTTACACTTCCCTATCTAATATAAAATGTCATTTTACTTTCCCTTCTTAATATTTCCCAAATTCCTTCTGGCTTTATTCTCATTATCATCAAGTTACTCTCTTCCCTAATGACACACCAAGTCACTCACCATAGTCTACCAACTAATTTCTCACCTGGAGGTTTCTCCTTTCTAAGTCATCCTACACACTTCTCTTAGACTAATCTCTCTAATATATTTAATCATACCAGTCATTATTTTACTCATCAACAATTTATTGACTGCTATGTTTTGTCCTACATAAAGTAAACTTGATCTCTGCTTCACTGAAACTTAAAGTCTAGTAGGGAGACATAGTAAACAAGTAATTATCCTTATAAAAATGAAATCATTAGTTCTGATAACTGCTAGGAAGAAATTGAACAGACTGCTATGGGAGAAAGGGGCCTATTTGAGAAATTGGAAGGGTTTGTTAGAAGAACAATTATGCTGAAACTTGAAGGATGGGGAAGGAACAGCCAGTCAAGAAAGATCTACAGCATATATTATTGCATAGCTTATTATGGTGGAAATGCCCAGTACATGTGAGGAACTCAAGTCTAGCTACTATAGATTCCTGGATCATAGTGTGAGGGGATCTTGTGAACTGTCTGGCAAGGTGGACAAAGACTTGATCATATGGGATTTGGGAGGCAATGTTAGAGGCTTTTTTTTTTCCCTAAGTGCATTGGACCTTTCTGTTCTCCTTTACAAATACCTATAAATATTTTGAAGTTAAACAAAATATAGAGATAGATGTCTAAACTTAAAGCATTTTATTTTGGAAGTAATAATTGCAATTTGGGGCATACACACAGACTAGATTGTCTTCAGTATGTTTAAAGAACAATGCGAAAGCTGGAGGTTTAAATAAAAGCATAAATGTCATGCATTGTTTTGAAAAATGTTTATTGGCACTAGTAAAGTTTTGGGGATTGGTGAGTGACCATGGTAGGTAAAACTAGTCTTAGAGTCACAGCAGGTCATTTTAGTAGTTAGTTACCAGATAAAAGTAGTTTCTGGCTACAGTAGGCGGTTTCAGTAGCTAGGCTTGGAAAAAATTACATTCCTGGAGCAATGTTACGTGCTGTGAGTGTGTTAGCTCCTCTCGATTATGCTTTGGTTTAGTAGGACAAGAATAACCCAATCCATATGATCAACATTCACAAATCTATAATTATTTCAAAATAAAATATAATTTAAAAAACTGTATATTAGTTTGCTTCCATAACGAATTATCACAGATTGGGTGGCTTAAACAGAAATGCATTTATTTACAGCTCTGGAGGTTGGAATTCCAAGATCAAGGTTTCATAGGTTTGGTTTTCCCTGAGACCTCTGTTCTTTGCTTGCAGATGGCCATTTTCTTACTGTGTCCTTAGATGGGATTTGCCATGCACACACGTACCCTTGGCATCTCTGTGCGTCCAAATATAAGAACCATCTGTCAGATGGAATTATGGCCTCCCCAGTATCTAAATTCAGTCACATTCTGAGGGATTGAGGTTAAACGCTTCGACATATGAATGAGAGGAGAATAAAACTTAGTCCATAACTATTATTTGATTGAAATCAAACATTTATTCTAAGTAAAAATAGCAAAATATTGTTAAGTATTATTCTTCTCATTTTCTGATGGAAAAATCTCACTAGTAAGCACTCAAACAGTATTTAACAAGAGTGTAATATTAGCAAACATGTTCCCCAGCCTTTACATGATGGGATTGCTCATGAGTAGGTAAACAGGAAAATCTATAGTCTACCCACAGATGATGATATTAAGTTTCTGTCAATGTAAGAAACATAAATATGCTTGATATTGAGCTGCTGGCTGGCATAATCTGTTTTTAGAAAAACAAAGAAGGAAATGCAGACAGACAAGCTATCATAAAAATCAATAAGATGGCAGTGGATTTTTAGGTTGGAGTAACAATTTTCATTTTCACCATATTTTCTTGTCTTTTTTTTCTAAGTTTTCTACAATTAACTATTATTTTGTAATTAAAATGTATCATTGCAATAATAAATCTTGTAAAACACATCAAGAATACATATTCTTAATTACTTAATGTTTTATTACTGTAACATTTTTTACTATTTTCTTGCTTTTCTATAATAAATAGTTATTCACTGAATTATTGCTTGTGTTAAATTCTAGGAGTTGCACTGCTTGGCAAAGAATATGACGACACTTCAGGAGGCCGAGGCAGGTGGATCACGAGGCCAGGAATTCGAGACCAGCCTGACCAATATTGTGAAACCCTGTCTCTATTAAAAATACAAAAATTAGCCCGGCATGGTAGTGTACGCCTGTAATCCCAGCTACTCATGAGGCTGAGGCAAGAGAATCACTTGAATCCAGGAGGCAGAGGTTGCAGTGAGCCGAGATCGCACCATTGCACTCCAGCCTAGGCGACAGATCAAAACTCTGTCTCAAAAAAAAAAGAATATGATGACACGCTTTATCCATTGATTACAATCAGAAAATTGTCTTTCAAAAGAATTCTATAAGATCACATTGAAACCAGTATTGCAAAACTACCTGGGTTTACCATTACTCAAGAACATAACATATATTATTAATTGGTTTTTGCTAACTTAGTGAAATTGCCATCATTTTATTTTATTTCATTTCACTTAATTTCATTTGTTTGTACAAAAGGAGCCTGACTTCCAGTATATTAGCTTTTGTTATTGTTTCTCTGATACAAATTGTTTTTTCAGGTCAGTTTTTATGCTTTTTTATTTTATTAGTGCAGGGGTGCAATTGTGGCTCACTGCAGACTCAAACTCCAGGGCTCAAAAGATCTTCCCATCTCAGCCTCCCATGTAGCTGGGACTACAGGCATACACCACCATGCCTGGCTACATTTTGTATTTTTCGCAGAGATGAGATTTCGCCATGTTGCCCAGGCTGGTCATGAACTCCTGAGCTCAAGCACCCAGCCAGCCTCAGCCTCTCAAAGTTCTGGTATTATAGGCATAGAACCCGGCCAATATTATTTTTAAAACCAATATGGGCTGTAAATATAGGTGTTCAGAATATTTTACAGAAATAAAAGTGTTGTAAAATGTAATCATTAGTAGCACCCACAAGTGAGTACTTTCCTATAAGGAGCTTAGATATTTCTAATGCCATATTAACCAAATAATTTTTTATATACTAGAATAGAGTTTTCTTAATGTACTAAAGGTTTCACACTTGTTAATCCTCATTTCCAGCTACACAGTCATTGTAAGAGTATAATCTATAATTGAAACAATCATTAAAAACAGTCACACAAAAATTTGCATATTATGAAAGATTCTAATTAGATCAGAATTTTCTACTTATTTTACTGCCATATCTTCTTTGCAAAGTCTTCTTTGTATATGTTAAAATTATAGATAGAAGCAAATATATATCATCCTAAATTTTTTATTGTTATACATAAATAATCCAAGAAATTTAGAATATACATTTAAGGTGATGTAACTGATTTTATGCACAATCAAAGAGTGGAGTGGAGTCCTAACTCTCATTCAATCACCTTGCCCACCATAAAATTATCAATCTACATATACAAACTTTAAAAATACTCAGATCTTTTATACTACAATTGTAAAATCTCAAACTAATTCTAAATTAAGTTTTATATTTTTAGGACTCCAGACTAATATCAGGCCCAAGGGAATACGTATTTAATCTTCATAGCAAATACTTCATTTCTGCAAGAAAGCAATGACATTTTCTTCTTTTCCTTTTCTAGAAAATACATAAAAACCCAATTAGTTTTGTTTTTTGTTTTCTGGGTTTTTTTTTTGAGACAGAGTCTCACTCTGTCACCCAGGCTGAAGTGCAGTGCTGTGATTTGGCTCACTGCATCCTCTGCCTCCTGGGTTCAAGAGATTCTCCTGCCTCAGCCTCCTAAGTAGCTGGAATTACAGGCACGCACCACCATGCCTGTCTAATTTTTATATTTTTAGTAGAGACAGGGTTTCACTATGTTGGCCAGGCTGCTCTCGAACCCCTGACCTCAGGTGATCCGCCTGCCTCAGCCTCCCAAAGTGTTGGGATTACAGACGTGAGCTACTGTGCCCAGCCAAAACCCAATTATAAATATCAGAAATAGTACGGAAAAAAATAATTTGTCTCAGCAAGGCTTCATTAGATCTTGAAATTTAAACTGCCAGCTTTCACAAATTAATAGCTGAAAGGCAAGATTAATTCAACAGATATTTCTAAACAAGTCAGATATATAGGTCTCGCATAGTAGAAAACATATGTGCAGAATGGGATTGAGATGAATTTAAATGTGACTTTCAAACAGAACTACATTTAAAAGTTCTAAATTTATTTATTTGCTTTCACATTTAAAAAAAATATGGTTTTTAGTGGTCTTGGAAGCTACTAAATTGGTTAGCTGACCATCAAATTTTTCCAGAAAAAAATAATAAATGCAATGGGAAAGAGTTATATTTCTAGAATTCCTAATTGTGAACCAGGAAACAAACTCTTAAGGTTGTTCATTTTCTTTGCTAGCCCTGTCTGATGTGTAAGTACTTTAATCTGTAATGAACATGGGAAGGTATAATTGTACATACTCAAATTGCAGTTCTTGCTAAGTTTCTGTCCAGTGAACTGGAAATTAAACTTCAGCTATAGTGGTGTTTAGTTATTCTTTGAGATTACAATAGTTCCATTTCAGTAAAAAGCAGGTTGAAAGAAGTTCACTGGAAATGATTGCTAAATCCTTTGCTAGAAAAAAGTACAATGCAATTTTGGTCAAACGTGTCCTGAATCTGTTGTTTTCAGTTTAGAATCCAAGCATCCTTGAGAGGGTCACCCATATACATGCAGCATTTACTTGGATGGAAATTACACATATACTTTGACAGTAATTACTGATGCAAATCACACGTAAGCATGATGTAATGAGCATGTTAAAGTCCATTAAAATATAGAGACAAGTTTCTAAATTTAAAATCTTTTATTTGGGAAGCAAGAGTTCTAATTTTCAGCATACACACAGACCAGTTGGTCTTCACCATGTCTGAAGAACAAGGAGAGAGAAGCTTGAGAGCTTTATTAGAAAGAGAAATGTTACTATCGCTTTGAAAGAAAGCTCATTGACACTAGGGGAGATTTTGGGAGCTGGCAAGCTCTGACTGGTAAGCGACAGTGGTAGGTAACAGCCATCTTAGAGTCATGGCAGGCCATTTCAACAGCTGAACTTCTGGAAAATTAAATTTTTGGAACAGGTGCTATGTGCCCCAAGAGCTTTTCCCCTAGCCCCTCATTTCTGTCTTAGTGGGATATGGCAAGAGTGACTCAATTTGAATAATTAACTTTCACAAGTGCCACAAACATGATGAGGAAAGAAGAAATGCAAAGGAATAAGATGCACAGAAGATAATGAAGGAGGAATTAAATCTGAGATGGAGTATAATTTCTAGAGGTTATGCAACCAAATTTTAAAATATTATATATAAGGATACGGAGTCTCAGAGAGAGTTGTAGAGTCAGACTCTAGTCTAAATGTTCAGTCATAAATCCAGAGGGAAATAGTACATCAGGGAAAGGTTAGGGCTAGAGAGAGAAATCTGTGAGTAAATCGAAAGACAAAAAAGTCCTCCAAGGTAGTCAACAGAGAAAAGAAGAATTAGGAAGACACAAACCTGAAAACAATTCATACTGAGGTGGATGGAGAAGGAAAATCAGGCAATATAAAGAGAATTTTAAAATAACCATGTTTGTAGATTTCTGCAGATATTTCCCAGGTCCCTTACTTTCAGGTTTGACTTCCATGAGAATGTTAGAAAATTTAAAATTAATGAATTAATTTTTAATGCAATTTCTTTAAAACAAATCCTAATCTTCCCAGGTTAGCAATGTAAGGAGAATGTAACTGAGAACACCCTTTATTTTCCCCAAATTTCTCTTTCCCTGAATAATTTTTTTGTGTTGATCAATTGTTACAGTTATGTTGTCTTCTATGGAAAAATATAAGTTTTTGTCCAGAAGGTGTCATACTGTCTTAGCTGAGTTAAAGATGAATATTTAAACAGGACTTTAATTTCACTGTGGCCTCCACAAGGCAAGGAGAGCAGGAGAAATTTAGATAACTCTCACCATCAGGCTTCTGGGCTCTCCTGGCTTCTGACTTTCCTTTTCAAAGAAATTTCTGTTTTAATCTTTATTACCTGAGAGCTCTCAAACATTTAAAAATAAATCCTCATGGTTTGTACCTGAGAAATCATGATCCCACAAGGCAGTTAGACTTTTCTCTCAAATGCCAAAGCTGAAATTTTTATTTCAGTTTTGTGCTTGAGAAATTCTACAAAATTGCCACCAGGAATATCCATCTCCTCAAGATATTTCCTTAAATGTTTAAAACTTTCCCCATGAAAAGTAAAACAGAGTGCATTTGTGGTTAATAAAATATAATAGCCCAGTTTGATAAAATGTTATGTTGGATAAGCATTAATATGTAAGAAATATAAATGAGCATAAGTTTTAGAAATTAAGGGACTGTTTAATCTTTTATTGGAAAGTTAATAAACAGTACCTATCTCTCTGTATCTATTTCTAGCTCAATTTCTATCTGCTCCTGCATTTGGATCATCCATGATCATGTCTTCCTTTATAACATGATACCCAAAATTACTCAGGGCATTCCAACTGTTAAGTAGAGGAAAAGTTTCATACTATGTAATTCATTCACCATATTTATCATATGTTTTATGAGAGCTTATTATATAATAGGCCATGTTTTAGGCTATACAGATCCAAAAACAAATATATGTCAATGTTGAAAACTAAATAGGTTTAAATATATATATATATTATTTTTCAAAATTTGAGTGCTTGAAATGCTTCCATAATAACACAGCAGATATTTAACATCAAAATTCATAACATCTGGTATATTTATTCAGCATAATCATATTAATTGCATAGTAGGGTGACAGAATTCATCAGTGACAAGGCCAGGGTACTGAATAACTTGAACTAGAATTTTAAAATTAGATCATTAACAGTCTGCCTTTTTGCCTGACAAGGTATCCACAGCAATTACTAACAAAAGGGGATAATAACATATTTAGAATGGGCAGTGTTTAATTGCACATAGCATATATAGCAGGAAACTCTTATTAAAAAATGGGAAAAGTTAAGATTAATAGGAAGTACAGAATTTATTCAGTTGGATTTTGTCATTAACCAAAGAAAAACTGCAAAGCCCATCTTGCATGAAACATTGCTGTTGGTTGTTGACATTTACAAAATGTGGAACCATTTCCTGCCCTAGAAAGCTTATTGAATATCATAAACTTTAACCCATAACTGCAGATGTGCTCCTTACTTCTCTTTAGCCCCTTCAGATCCAACTTCCATTCTTCTTTACTCTTTTTTGTAAGACACAATCTCCAAAGACCGTATCAGAGGCCCGCTTGCTTCTGGCTTTCCATTACACTATTGGCTGAAGGAAAACACTTACAGGAGAGGGGGAGAGGGGCAAAGAAAGAGGGATGGGATATTTTTTACCCAGGCATTCTCGCTCCTTGAGAGAAGAGGAATTAGATGTGTTTCTCCTGTGGCAGGGCCCTTCCACACTTACAGCTATGCTTTTTGGATTAATTCACGACTCCCTGGG
Organism: Symphalangus syndactylus; assembly: GCF_028878055.3. Classification (NCBI taxonomy): domain Eukaryota; kingdom Metazoa; phylum Chordata; class Mammalia; order Primates; family Hylobatidae; genus Symphalangus; species Symphalangus syndactylus. The sequence continues at coordinate 73,621,235 of NC_072433.2, forward strand.
CTTGCCACTTCACACCTAGAGTTGGTAATAGTTCCCCAACAGTCCCTAGTCCTAGGTACCTCATCCTTCCTTGTGACTAAAGGTGTGAATCTCTCACACTTTTAGAAACAGCACTTTCCTAGTTTGTTTGTAATAATCCAGCTTAAATATGCCATTTCTTCTCAGTCAGGCCTCCGACTGAAAAATAGTGTCCTGCAGTGACTAGGGGTCCACACTATATACACGGAGAAAATACTGGAGGATGAAAAAAAATTATGAATTCTAATTTAATCCTACAGCTTCTTTTCAACTAACTCTCTGCATTTATTTTTCTATGTGTCCATAGCCATTCTGGTTCTATGTGAACAACTGAACTTTGGAATGAAATGAAGGATCTATTCCTTTTCCACTATAAAATATTGCAATGATCCTTTACCATATTAACATTTGCTAAAAAGGTAGAAGATCTATTGCCATTGACTAGAATTTCCCCAGATGCTGGACTTTATTCAAACTGTATTATTTTATTACATAGCCCAGCAACAAAGAAATCATCTCACTAGACTCATATTTCTTTTATATAGAAGTATAATTATCACTTAATTTACATGCCATGGCATAATTTTACTTCTACTAAACTAAATTAAAAAGCATATTAACATCTAAATATAATCAAAATATAGATTATTAGAGGTTTTTATTTTTAATAACTTTACTTTCACTTATATCCAATACTAATAATTTTAAAAATATTTGCAAAGTGCTATTGTGCATATTGTGCAGCTATAAATATAGAAAACTAGGTTCCATATATATGTGTATATATATTATATATGTATATCTATATTTCTTATAGATATATATGTATATCTATATTTCATATATATTATATATGTATATCTATATTTCATATATAATATATTATATATCTCATATATAATATATATGTATATATATCTCATATATATTATATATGTATATATATCTCATATATATTATATATGTATATATATCTCATATATATTATATATGTATATATATCTCATATATATTATATATGTATATATATCTCATATATATTATATATGTATATATATCTCATATATATTATATATGTATATATATCTCATATATATTATATATGTATATATATCTCATATATATTATATATGTATATATATCTCATATATATTATATATGTATATATATCTCATATATATTATATATGTATATATATCTCATATATATTATATATGTATATATATCTCATATATATTATATGTGTATATATTTCATATATATTATATGTGTATATATTTCATATATATTATATATGTATATATTTCATATATATTATATATGTGTATATATTTCATATATAATATATATGTATATATATATATTTCATATATAATATATATGTATATATATATATTTCATATATATATATATTTTTTTGAGACAGGAGTCTTGCTCTGTCACCCAGGCTGGAGTGCAATGGCACAATCTTGGCTCACTGCAACCTCCACCTCCCGGGCTCAAGCTATTCTCCTGCCTCAGCCTCCCAAACAGCTAGGATTACAGGCACCCACCACCATGCTCAGCTAACTTTGTGTGTGTGGATATTTTCAGTAGAGACAGGGTTCCACCATATGGGCCAGGGTGGTCTCGAACTCCTGACCTCCTGACCTGCCCACCTCGGCCTCCCAAAGTGCTGGGACTATAGGCGTGAGCCACCGTGCCCAGCCCCATATATAAGTTTTTAGAATAACAGAAATATGAATGTATCTAGATGTCTTAAGGAATATTTTATTTCTGTCTCTTAATAGGTACATTCTTTTAAGATTTACCTATATATTGATTCAAACATTAGCATATTATAAATTGTGATCCATAATTAGAAACATATAGCTCCTAAGCTAAAACTGGCACTCAAAAGATTGCCAGTTTTAAAGCACTTCTCAGTACAGCACTGTATTTAATCCAGGAGTTCAATTATCTTCTCATCAATGGAAGACAAAGGCAAAAGGACAAATTAACAGAATTGTATATGCAGATAATCATTGAAAAATATGTACACTGTTTTAAAATCTCCAGTATTTAAAGACAAATTAACAATCGGTGGAGGAGAATACAAAAATCTCACTATTCTTTGCTTAATATCAATTTCTATAATATTTTCTATCAAATCCGGGCAGGAAGCGACTGGAGAAGATGGAAAGAAAACATAGAGTAGTTTGCATGTGGGAATACACAGAAAAGCACAAAAGGTTTTATAAAACAAGGCCATGTAATTCTGTAAAGAGATGTAATGTGGCTCTTCCTTAACTCCACACATTAGAGTTACGGGCCTACCCAGCATCTCCTTACCACGCAGTTGTATCCTTAATTACACTATAAACACAAGCTCATTAGTTCACAGTTTTACTTCTTGCTATTTGCCTTCTTTAAACCTGTATTTTTGGCTATTCTATATCTTGAATATCTTGATCATAAAGCACTAGTAAACTTTTTCGGGGTTGCTTCTCTTTTTTTTTTTTTTTTTTTGAGAGGTAGTCTCGCTCTGTCGCCCAGGCTGGAGTGCAGTGGCGCAATCTCGGCTCACTGCAAGCTCCGCCTCCTGGGTTCACGCCATTCTCCTGCCTCAGCCTCTCCGAGTAGCTGGGACTACAGGCGCCCGCCACCACGCCCGGCTAATTTTTTGTATTTTTAGTAGAGACGGGGTTTCACTGTGGTCTCGATCTCCTGACCTCGTGATCCGCCCGCCTCGGCTTCCCAAAGTGCTGGGATTACAAGCGTGAGCCACCGCTCCCGGTTGCTTCTCTTTTAGCAAGAGTAAACATTAACTGCCTTAGAAGTCTATTCTTTGTCAGACTTCATATTATCTGAACTGTTACAAAGTTTTCTCAAGCAGATTCTTCCTTCCATGGTTAGGAGATGTGGAACATTTGAACTGGCCACATTGCCAAGATTTCCATGTTCTATAATAATGTCTTTGTTACAATTCTGTGCTAGGCAATATACGAAAAACTTCAAAAGGAAACAGGAAAATAGAGAAAACTTTGTAAAAGAATTCATTTATTCATGTAAAACTAATTGAGTGGCTTTAAAAGATTTACAAATGTTGGGAAATTATTTTACAAAATAGCTTTTCCATATATTATTGTTCAAAGCATAGCTTGTCACAAGGAGTCTACTGATCATCAACTTTTTAAAATAACTATTTCTACTATTTTCTATTCAAATTTTAGCTTTTCCAAGCATATATTATGGTTTTTTAAAATTAACATTTCAGTAATCATCAACAAGAATTTTCCCAAAATCTCAATATTGATAGTGATAAAGACAAGAAAGTAGAATGTGTTAGGAAAAATCACTGATATTAATGAAATAAATAACTAGGCAATTATAGACAATCTCCTTGGTATAAGGAGATTGCTTATACCAGAATCTGAAGCAAAATGATGTGTTGTTCATTTGCCATAAAGAACCAATATTTCCTCTTGCCTGCCCTTATCACCCTCTGTGATCTATGACTTAGCACTTCTTTCAGAACACTGAAAAATACATACACTGTAGACACTCAATTTGCTTTTTCAAATCCAGTCTTGGATGAAGTAGAGAGATGGTTTCCTGAATTCAATTTTACAGCACACTTCAGAATTGGTAACTACGTCATTCCAATGGAAACAATTGCTTTTATTTTCTCTTTTTTTCTTTTTGATTTCCAACTTTTATTTTAAGTTCAGGGCTATATGGGAAGGATGTGCAGGTTTGTTACACAGGTAGATGTGTGCTATGGTGGCTTGCTGTACAGATCATCCCATCACTTAGGTATTAAGCCCAGCACCCATTAGCTATTCTTCCTGATGCTCTACCTCCTCCCACCACCACCCTCTGACAAGCCCCAGTATGTGTTGTTAACTACCATATGTCCATGTGTTCTCATCATTCAGCTCAGATGTATAAGTAAGAACATGCAGTATTTGGTTTTCTGTTTCTGCATTGGTTTCCTGAGGTTAATAGCTAATGCAATGGACATGATCTCATTCCTTTTTATGGCTGCATAGTATTTCATGGTGTGTATGTACCACATTTTCTTCATCCAGTCTATCATTGATGGACATTTAGGTTGACTCCATGAAGCTCTCCCAAAAAAGAAGGATATCCTCCCTAACTCATTCTATGAGGCCAGCATTATCCTGATAACAAAACCTGGCAGAAATACAACAGATAAAGAAAACTTCAGAACAATATTCTTGTTGAACACCAATGCAAAAACCCTTGACAAAATAATGCCAAACCGAATCCAGCAGCACATCAAAAAGCTTATGCACCATGATCAAGTAGGCTTCATCCCCGGGATGCAAGTTTGGTTCAACATATACAATTCAATAAATATGATTCGTCACATAACCAGAACTAAAGACAAAAACCACATGATTATTTCAATAGATGCAGAAAAGGCCTTTGTTAAAATTCAACATCCCTTCATGTTAAAAATTCTCAATAAACTAGATATTGAAGGAACATACATCAAAATAATAAGATCCATATATGACAAACCCACAGCCAATATCATACTGAATGGGCAAAAGCTGGAAGCATTCCCCATTGAAAACTGACACAAGTATGCCCTCTCTCACCACTCTTCTTCCACATAGTATTGAAAATCCTGGCCAGGGCAATCAGGCAAGAGAAAGAAATAAACGTATTCAAATAGGAAGAGAGGGAGTCAAACTATCTTTGTCTGCAGACAACATAATTCTATCTCTAGAAAACCCCATTGTCTCAGTCCAAAAGCTTCTTAAGCTGAAAAGCAACTTCAGCAGAGTTTCAGGATACAAAATCAGTGTGCAAAAATTGCTAGCATTCCTATACACCAACAACAGACAAGCCAAGAGCCAAGTCATGAATGAACTCTCTTAATTGCTTTTCTAAATTCTGTAAATGGAACTAGTAAGTTAAGGTGTAAACAAGGGGCCTCCCTTGCCAGGCAGCCAACTGAAGGCTCATGAAACCAGATCTTCAACTAATCACAACTGGATAAGACAAACTACAAAAGGAAATGAGAAAAAATCTCAGGAAAGCAAATGGATATGTTGAGGAGGATATGCTATTTCAATAAACTTTTCAGTCTGTTATTACAGTCCCTCTGCAAGCATGAAAAAAGGAAAATAATGTGCTGAAATATTCGAATTTTTTTCTGCAATCAATGTAGCAGACCTAGTATAAATACCCAATTTTTTTTGAAATTTCAAATCAAACTCCTTTAAAAATATTCTGTCATTTAGGAAATCCTCTGGATTTATTCCAGTTAAGATAAAGAATACCTCCACTGTTTTGGTATCCTAGTGTTTCTCTCCTCTTATTTCTTCCAATACAGTTCAATTCTGAAATCCTCTGGGGAATCTATGCTTCTTCAGCCTCAATCTTTTTTGAGACAATATATAAATCTCATTCTTAATATTTTCATCTTTACCAAAGTGGTGATTTGATATGCTTGTTTGCATGTGTCTTTTTTTAAATTCTAAATGAATTGGGCAAAAAATATTCTAAATGCAGTTTTCATTAATGATGTCATACAATATAGTACATTTGGGGCACATTTTCTGGCAACTGAATGTAATAATATGGGGATATTTTAGTGTTTTTGTCTCTAAATGAGTTAGATTAACTATATAACACCTAAACACACTGGTCTGTATATACCACTACAATAAAATAAAATATTTACTGAAGCATTTTTTTCTTCCTGGCATGTAACGAAAACTTGTAACTACTTTCCAAACAAACCTTTCTACACATCATTTACTTTCTTAGATGCAAAGCTGGCATCATTATTAAACATGTGAACAGTGGAGTAATATGTTCTGAATTACTTACATATCTGTTACAAGCTAGAGTCTTTTCCCTCATCATTTATAGTAGCTGTACATACAGAGCAACCAGCAATCTTGGGCAAGCAGTCAGAACAGTCAAAACAAATGTGCTTGATCCTTCCTCCAATGGCTTCATGCAATGAATTTCTTTCTTTCTTAAGAAATTCCCTATAAAACATCACATTCATGAAGTATAGAAACATTTGATTGGGAGGCCTAGGTGGGTGGATCACGAGATCAGGAGATCGGGACCACCCTGGCTAACATGGTGAAACTCCATCTCTACTAAAAATACAAAAAATTAGCCAAGCATGGTGGTGGGCGCCTGTAGTCCCAGCTACTCAGGAGGCTGAGGCAGGAGAATGGGGTGAACTCAGGAGGCGGAGCTTGCAGTGAGCTGAGATCGCGTCACTGCACTCCAGCCTGGGCGACAGAGCAAGACTCTGTCTCAAAAAAAAAAAAAAAGAAAAAAAGAAACATTTGAAAATATGAAAATATCTAATTGAGCATTAGGAAATTATCTGTTTTTTAAAAAAGAAGAGACAAACAGATTTACATAGGCACTGTTTTGAGGATTTTTATATAGAAAACTCCAAGCCTAGTCACCGATATTTTTTAAAAGATTAAAAACACAAAAACTGTACATTCTTGATAAAATAGGATTAGTTCAAAAAATAAAAAGTCCTCTTCTTTTTAGAAAGTGATGTTTTATTTGACTTTAAATTTGTCTAATCATTCATAAAATAACTGATACATTCAACTGTCTTATTTAATATGAGGACATAATTAGTTCAGACACGCAATCTGTGAAAACAAATGCCCAGAATGGCCAGAATAATCAGGGTCCTAGATTTAATAAATGCTCCATGGCATACTGCATATAAGCCATTATAATAAGAATATAAGTGAAAATTTAATTGATAATAGTTATGAGCTAGCAGTAGAAAGTGATAGGGGGATTTTATGTAATAAGAATCTTTAAAAAGATAACTTTAATATTTTATGAATATATACATAGACAATATGTACTTTAAACATATTTTAGAAAATAAAATTTTTCTCAAGGTACTTTATAAGGAATTTAAAGGTTTTTAAGCTCTTAGAAATATAAGGAATGTGATGAGGAAGAGAGCTATACATTCCAAGATTAATTCAAATTATGCCACATTTTGCAACAGACATAAAAAGAAAAATTCAAGTGTTAACAATCAGCCAGCTAAAACAAGAATGTCAAGCCAAAGTCTTTATGTCCTTACATAATATAATTTTTTACTTGGGTAATCTGGATGATTACATAATGTTATGATACTTTATTTTCTTAACATATGTAAGAGAATAACTTATAACATAAAAATATTTACAAAATATACCTATTTGATTACTAAAAATTACAAGAACACAATGCATTTTAGAAATGATGTTATTAAAACATAAAACACCTTTTATAAAAAAGACAATGACAATTATAGTATAATAAATATCATATTCTGATCACTATTACGTTGCGGGTGGCAGAGAGGTGGCTGGCATCGCGCTTTTCTGTATCTTTACGTTTATAATTTCAGTAGGCTACATGAGCTGAAATATTTAATGCATGAATTATTTGCACACTATAAAATGGTTTTCATTTGCAATCAGTTTTGAATATTAGATTTTTAATAAGGAACTGCTGGGTATAACTATACTAATTACATCTTATTTATGTCTGCTGAAGTTAAAAATAGCTTCATCTTCATAAAATTGTACCATTTGTCTGGTGTTCTGTCCTGGCATGTTTCTATATCTTTTAAACACTTTTTTTATTATTCCTGCTGATATTCAAATAGTGCTATTATCTTAGCTTAACTTTACTCTTCTTTTGCTATCTACCAATTTATCATGTTTATTTTGCCCAACAAAAGTCTCTATATTGCTATTGTATTTTTCAGACAAAGCTACAATTTCTTTTATAGAAGTTTAGAACTATGAATTGGGACTAAATGTAGCTACTGAAAAATAATAATATATAAGGGGTAAAATGTCTAGTTTGTGTATTGTTAAAAGAGCTACGAATATTTTAGGGTTGCTAAGGAATAAATACAGGAAAATCTTGAAAAAACATTAACATGTGGTAGAAAAAGTAGTGAAGAATCAAATAGACAATAATCAGAAATAAATTTCAGATCTACTTCTGTGATTGGGAGCAAAAATATTGTCCTTTCTTTTGCTAACAAAAAGGCATAAATACCAAGCAATAGTTGGTCCAGCAAGATAAAGAAATGGAGAATGAACATATACTGGTACTGTAACTATGAAGACAGAATTTCTTCCCTTTGAAATCCAAAGCATGTACACAAAAGTAAGACCTCTCACATATCATTAAAATTTTTATTTTACATTTATTCCTTAATCAATAGAAAAAAATGTACATTACAAGATAAATTTGAGGATTAAAAAGTAACTGGCTGGGTACGGTGGCTCACACCTGTAATCCCAGGACTTTGGAAGTCCAAGGAGGGCAGATCACTTGAGGTCAGGTGTTGGAGACTAGCTGGCCAACATAGTGGAACCCCGTTGCTATTTAAAATACAAAAATTAGCCAGGGGTGGTGGCATGAGCCTGCTATCCCAGCTGCTTGGGAGGCTGAGGCAAGAGAATCGCTTGAACCAGGGAGGCGGAGGTTGCAGTGAGCAACTGCACTCTGGCTTGGGTGGCAGAGCAAGACTCGATCTCAAAAAAAAAAGTAATTTAAGTAAATATTAGTTAGAAAATTATAAAAGCATGTGTAAATAAATTTCTAAATATTTGGCATTTTCTATACATTGAAATCAATTTTTCAAAGATTTTTGAATGAATGGAAATATTCACTGTTTGAATCTTTGATATGTTTACTAATCTACTATCCCTTGCTCTGAAGTTTGATTTTCTGCTTGTTACCTTAATTTCTTTTTTTTTCTGCTTTTTAACACTACAAATGTAATACACTTTATGTATAAGAAAAAGTTGAGGCCAGGCATGGTGGCTCATGGCTGTAATCCCAACACTTTGGGAGGCTGAAGTGGGTGGATTACTTGAGCTCAGACAAGTCTGGGAAACATAGTCAAACCCTGTCTCTACCAAAAATACAAAAAATTTTTGGGCGTAGTGGTGAACACTTGTAATCCCAGCTACTGGGGAGGTTGAGGCCTGAGACTCACTTGAGCCCAAGAGGTGGAGGTTGCTCTGAGCCAAGCACTCCAGACTGGATGACAGAGTGAGACTCTGTCTCAAAAAAAAAAGAAAGATGAGAGAAAGAAAGAAAGAGAGAGAGACAGAAAGAAAGAGAGAGAAAGAAAAGAAAAGAAAAGAAAGAAAGAAAGAAAGAAAGAAAGAAAGAAAGAAAGAAAGAAAGAAAGATTGAAGTAACATATTTTTGTATAATATAGTCAGTTTCCACTTTCTTTTTCTTTTTTTTCTTATTTATTTATTTATTTTTTTTTGGTTTGTTTGTTTGTTTGAGATGGAGTCTCGCTCTGTCGCCAAGGCTGGAGTGCAGTGGCGCGATCTCGGCTCACTGCAAACTCCGCCTCCCGGGTTCATGCCATTCTCCTGTTTCAGCCTCCCGAGTAGCTGGGACTACAGGTGCCCACCACCATGCCCAGCTAATTTTTTTGTATTTTTAGTAGAGACGTGGTTTCACCGTGTTAGCCAGGATGGTCTCAATCTCCTGACCTCATGATCCGCCTGCCTCGGCCTCCCAAAGTGCTGGGATTACAGGCGTGAGCCACCACACCCAGCCTGTACTAAAAGTCTACTAATGTTAATTAAACCTTATAAACAAAAACACAACAAAAATAAAAACTTTGCTCCTCAATGATTTCATCTGATTTTTAAAACATAATAAAATTGGATTGAACAATTGTTATACATTCAGACCAGTTGCTTAATTTAGTAGCTTTAACTTGAAAATATATGCAAAATTCAATAGGACCCAGGTAAAATGGAACATTTATATAAACTGACAAGCTTTTACATTTAGTAATTTTAATTATTTTATTTTACTGTAAAATATAAGTGGAGAAATACTAGCTCAAGTTGTAACACTGCTTTAAATGTTAGTTTTGAACTTTGGCTTCCAGAAAAGATGAGTAACATGGACCTGATTTTTCCTTCTTCCTGAATCAACTATAAAATTTAACAATATATATGAAATAAGTTTCAAGACACTGGATATCAGGCAGACATTAATCCCTGAGAGATGGGGCACAAATGTACTGGACTATATGATATCCCTAAATTATGGGCTAGAGTGAGTTCCAGGCTGCAACTCTTCGAAAAGAGGAATGCAGGTAGAGCCTGGTGGCCTCCCTGAATTGAGAAGGCAGAGATGGAAAATTAGGGATATCAAAGCAGCTATACTTCACCCAGCCGAGTACAAGTGCAGAGAAAGTGGCATAGACCTACATAAAGCACCCCAAGGTCTTCAGCTGACTTCAGCTGACTACTGATGAACAGATAAGTGCAAGGAAAACACCTAAGGCCAGGGAAAGAATCATCAGGAAACAGACTCATGAATGATAGAGTTAAGTAAACAGGGACATTAAGTAGTTATTATAACTACATTCCATATATTCAAGGAGGTAGAGCAAAGAGTGAACATGTTAAATAGACACAAGAAAGATATAAAGATACATATGAAACTTAAAGAGATGAAAAATACAATTAATGAGATATAAAATAGACTTAATGGTATTAACAACAGATTAGAACTGGAAAAGAGTAGTAAACTTGAAGCCATAGAAATCAGAAAAAGAAAAAATCTGAATTAAAAATAAACAAAACTTAAGTGATCTGTGGAAAAACTTGAGCTGGCTTAGTATATATGTAATTGAAATTCCAGCAAAAAAAGAGAGTGGTCAGAAAAATTAATGGCCACATTTTCCAGATTTAATGAAAACTACAAACCTGCAGATCTACAAAACCCAATGAACTACAAGCATAAGAAACATGAGCAAAATTACACAAAAGATGATCATAATCTGGATAATAAAAACCAGAGATAAAAATAAACTCTTAAAGCCAATAAGAAGAAAAAGGAGATGTTATATACAAAGGACGAAATATAAGAAAGACTTATTCTCTGAAAAATTGCAAATCAGAAAACAATGGAGTAAGTACCTTAAAGTAATGAAAGAGAAAGAAAAAATGTCAATCTGGAATTTTATATCTGGCTAAAATATTTGTAAGCAAGGAAGGTGAAGTAAAGACATTCTTATACATAAAAAGTTGTATGTATTCATCTGCAGTAGACATGCACAACAAAATATTCTAAAGGAAGTTTTCCAAGTTGAAAAAATGATATCTGGATAAAAATATGGACTGACATAAAGGAATGAAGAGAGAAGGAAATGTAAATATAACATAATAATATAAATATATAAATAATATATAAATGTAAATATAACATCCATTTTTCTATATCTCTTTAAAACATAAATGACTCTTTAAAACAAGATAATAATACAATGTTGTGTGTTTTATATCATGTAGAAAATAACAACGTGATAACAATAGAACTGGTAATGGAAAACTGAAGTGTATGATTAAAGTTTATTTTACTAGACATGAAGTGATCCAATATTAGCTTAAAGTTGACTTTGGTAAGTCACTGGTGTGTACTATAAACATCACAGTATAGTCCTAAGCTGCTAAAAATAAAGTTAATAAAAATTAGAGCTAACAAGGCAACAAAAGCCATAAAATGGAGTCATAAAACATACCCAATTCATCCAAAAGAAGGCAGAAAAGAGAAAAAAAATGGAGGGGCAAAATAGATTAAGTAGAAAACAAATAGAAAAATAGTATACTTAAACCCAACCGTATCAATGTATCAACCATATTAAAACATATAAGAATATCATAAATATTATAAATATGTCACTTGATTGTCATCTGGCATACTTTACTAATTAGTTCCAGCTTTCCTACTTCTTAAATAAGTATTGTACGAACAAACCTTTTCCTTTTATTTCTCCTTATTGAAACAGGATATTGATGTTGTTTGTGTTTTCTCAGTTTGAATGTGATACCCAGTTTGGAGGTGAGGTCAAGTGGGAGGCGTTTGGGTTATGGGAGAAGACACCTCATGAATGGCTTGATGCTCTCCTTGTGGTAATGAGTTCTCACACTCATTCATTACTGTGAGATTTGATATTTAAAAAAAAAAAAAACTTGGTACTTCCTCCTCTATCTCTTGCTCCCTCTTTCACTATGTGACATGCCAGCTCTTTTTGCCTTCCTCAAAGGGAATAAAAGCTTCTTCAGGCCTCACTAGAAGCCAAGATGATGCCAGCACCATGCTTCCTGTATAGCCTGCAGAACCACAAGCCAAAAAAGACTCTTTCCTTTATAAATTACCCAGCCTTACGTATTCCCCTATAGCAATGCAAAATGAACAAACACTATAATGATGTTAAGGAAAATAAATCACATTCAAAATAATTTTTATAAATAGAAGGCTTAGGTTCTGTTCTAATTGACAACTATCAATTAGAAAGAGGAAGAATAACTAAGCTTAGAAAAAATGCTCAACATCACTAATCATCAGAGAAATTCAAAATAAAAACACAATAAGATATTAGCTTACCCCAGTTAGAATGGCCATTACCAAAAAGAAAAAAAAAAAAAAAAAAAAAGATGCTAGTGAGGATATTGGAGAAAAGGGAACTCTCATACACGATGGGAATGTAAATTTATACAGCCACTATGAAAAGCGGTATAGAAATTTCTCAAAAAACTAAAAATCAAACTACCATATAATCCATCAGTCCCACTACTAAGTATTTATTCAAAAGAAATGAAGTCATCAAATCAAAAAAATATCTGCACCCCACGTTTATTGCAGCACTATTCACAATAATAAAGATAAGGGATCAACTCAAGCGTCTATCAAAAACTTAATAAAGAAAATGTGGTATACATACACAATGAAATACTATTTGGCCAGAAAAAGAGTGAAATCATGTATTTTACAGCAGTGTGGATGAAACTGGAGGTTATTATTTTAACTAAAACAAATCAGGCACAGAAAAAAACAATTATCACATATTCTCACTTATATGTAGGAGCTAAAAAGTTGACCTCATGAAGACAGAGAATAGAATGATAGAAAACAGAGGCTGGAAGGGTGTGTGGGTGGGGGAAGGGGATGAAGAGAGGTTAGTTAATGGGTACAAACACACAGTTAGAGAGCACAGAGGGTAATTATGACTAACAATGTATTATGTATTGCAAAATAGCTAGTAGATAGAACGTTCCCAATATATGGAAATGACAAATACTCAAGCTAATGGATACTCTAAATGCCATGACATGATGATTACACATTCTATGCATGTAACAAAATATCACATGTATCCCATAAGTATGTACAAATATTATGTTTCAATAACACAATTAAAACAAAAAAGTGCATATATTCAAATCATGGTAGATGGGGAGGTTTCTTACTTTCTCAGTATGAAAATCTGGGCAAGTTACTTAAGCTCTCATTGTTTAAATGTATTTGCTAAATAAGAACAATTATAATAATGCCTCCCTCATAAGCTTGTTGAATAGAATAATTAGGTATCATGCAAAATGTTCAGAACTATTTCTGGAACATAATAATAGCTCAATGCTTGTTAGCTGTTATTGATATAGGATGGGGCAGGGAAGTGCTAGGTAGAGAAAGGTGGGGTCCCTGGCAAGGGTTCCAATCCACTCTTGGACCTGTGCCCACATACCTAAGTGAGAACAGGCACTCCTGTTTTCACGCACAAATGTTGCATTTTCCAAGACCACTTGGGCCCACCATGCCCCCTATCCTGTGCCCATAAAAACCCCGAGCCCCTAGCCGACACAAACACAAGCAGCTAGACATTAAGAGAAGCAGAGGAGCAGGAGAGCCCACTGACAGGCACCGGCAGATGCCTGCAGGCCATCCATGGCAGGAGGACGTGGAATGTGGTCGGGGGCAGTCAACCGCTGGGTGGCCCAATGCCAGGGGAAGAACACCTCCACACTACATCCTCCTTCTGGCCTCCTTATCCACCTCACTGGGAGCTACCTCCACTCAATAAAACCTTGCACCCATCTTCCAAGCCCAAATGTGATCCGATTTTTCCTGCACAGTAGGGCAAGAATCTGGGATACAGAAAGCCCTCTGTTCTTGTGATAAGGCAGAGGGTCTAATTGAGCTGCTTAACACAGGCCTCCTGAAGATGACGAAACTGAAAGAGTACACTGTAACACACGCCCACTGGGGCTGTGGGAGCTATAAACACTCAACTCTAGCTGCTGCTGTGGAGTCAGAACACGAAAACGCTCCCCATGACCTGCCAGTCTGCATGCTCCCCCTAGGGGTTTGAGCAGGGCACCAAAGTAACAAGCCACACCCCTGTCAAGCACACCCTGAAAAGGGGATAAAGGAACTTAATTCTGTTTCATTATTATTACCTAACTTAAGATCATTAGTGTTATCTATTTTTATTATGTAAACATTAATATGTAGCATTCATAAGAATCCAGAAAAACAGGAAAACAAAAACAATAATCAATGTTCTCATGTAAAAAAAGGTACAAACTTTATTGAGTGAAATTTATTGACTCAAAAGATATTTGAGTAACTGCCATGTACTGGACACTTACTTTCTACCAATGAAGGAATGAAAGACAAATAACAAATAAGGAATGATTATTGTATGTTAGAAATGACAAGGGTGAGCAATGTCAGAATATAATTAGAAAAGTAGTCTGATGTGGAATTTCATGTAAGCTTGTAAAGAAAACTTTTTTAAGAGGGTGACTTTAGATAAAGACCTGAGGAAGTAAGGGAGCTAATCACGTGAACGTGTGTAAAAAGCAGATTCTAGGAAGAGAGAATGGCAACTGGAAGGGTCCTTAGTTAGGAACATGCTAGTTTGTTCTAGAAACAGCAAGGAAAATCAGTTTTTTCTTTTATTTTTTTATTATGTTTAATAAGCCCTTAATGGCCAGGAGATGGGACTAATACGAGACAAACCTGGATGACTCTAAGCTTTGTTTTCTCGTAGTGTGCTTTTGGTTTTATGTCCAGCTTGCTGGCTCTGGTCATGGCCTCCCTGCTGGAACACTGGCTGTGGAGCACATAGAACATCTGTGTGCAGTCTGTCTTATCCAATGACAGAAATTGGAAGGACAGCAAGCACTCCACTTGTAAGCACCACCCCCGCCTCCCCCATCAACACACACATACATAAACTATATTATATATGCACTGTGTGGTGCGCTCATCTGATACATGCTAAATCAGTGGACTATTATATATCTTATGCACCACATGTACCACTAGAGGTGTATGTCCATGACCTCTTTCACAAGTAGTGGTGGAAGCAAAGGAAGGGTTGATAGCTATTTTCCAAGTCCTGTTTTGAGGTGGCTGGCCAACACTATCAGTTACCCAAACTATCAATAACAGATACTTAAACCTTCTGTTTATAGCTGGGGCTTTCTTTACAATCCCTTCATTCTGCAATTCACATGAACCTTATACATGTCCACTTAGCCAGGAGATGTTTACTAGCCATGCCCCCTCCTGAAATAAGTTGGACCCCCTAAAGGCAGTGCAGCTCTTAAGAGACCTTTTTATGCACCATTAAGAGGAAGAGGATCAGTATTCCTATACCATTTTTTTATCCTCCTCTCCCTACATGTGTCTAGCTTATCACAAACTAAAGGCTTCATGTGACTTTGTGTATTTATTCATTCAGGTATATTTATTGAGCAGCTACTATGGGCTAGGCATGGTTCCAGTTTCTGGGAATAGAACAATGACAAATCAGACAAAACTCCAACTCCTTGAAGCTTACAGGCTAGAGAAGAAGGTAATCAACAAGATAAA
Organism: Symphalangus syndactylus; assembly: GCF_028878055.3. NCBI lineage: Eukaryota > Metazoa > Chordata > Mammalia > Primates > Hylobatidae > Symphalangus > Symphalangus syndactylus. The sequence goes on from NC_072433.2 coordinate 73,636,973, forward strand.
TAAATAAATGTAAATAAATGAGCATATGCTAAATAGTATTAAGTTTTATGATTAAAAACATGCAGCAGGGAAGTAAGACACAGAAGAGAGAGAAGTTGAAATTACATATATGGTATTTGAAGTAAGTGAGGGATATCTGAGGAGAAACTATTCCAGAAAAAACGAATGGCAAGTGGAAAGGAATGTTCCTAAAATGATTAATAAAAGAGCTAAGGGAGAGGAAGTAGGGGGATAAGGAGGCAGGTGGTAAGAAATGAATGCAGTGAGGTAATAAGGATTTTGGGCTAACTTTACTTAAGTCTGTTTTTACCGTGAATGAGATGGAAAGCCATTAGAGAGTTTTTAGAATAAAAGCTACATGGGTGTTTTGAGGCCGGGCCCAGTGGCTCACGCCTGTAATCTCAGCATTTTGGGAAGCCGAGGCGGGCAGATCACGAGGTCAGGAGATCGCGACCACCCTGGCTAACACGGTGAAACCCGGTCTCTACTAAAAATACCAAAAAAAAAAAAAAAAAAAAAAAAAAAAAAAAAATATTAGCTGGGCGCGGTGGCGGGCGCCTGTAGTCCCAGCTACTCAGGAGGCTGAAGCAGGAGAATGGGGTGAACCCAGGAGACGGAGCTTGCATGGCTAACATGGTGAAACCCAGTCTCTACTAAAAATACAAAAATAAAAAAAATTAGCTGGGTGTGGTGGCAGGCACCTGTAGTCCCAGCACTTTGGGAGGCCGAGGCGGGCGGATCACGAGGTCAGGAGATCGAGGTCATCTTGGCTAACACGGAGAAACCCCGTCTCTACTAAAAATACAAAAAATTAGCCGGGCGTGGTGGCGAGCGCCTGTAGTCCAAACTACTCGGAGAGACTGAGGCAGGAGAATGGCGTGAACCTGGGAGGCAGAGCTTGCAGTGAGCCGAGATCGCGCCACTGCACTCCAGCCTGGGCGATAGTGCGAGACTCCGTGTCAAAAAAAAAAAAAAGGTACATGGGTGTTTTGATAGAACCACTATGGATTCTTTGCTGAGAATGGCAATGACTGTTTTGGGGAGGGAAAGCAGAGGATGGGAGAGCATAATCAGGAAAAACAGTAATGAGGCTCAGGTTAGAGAAGATGAACCAGGGTGTTAGAAGTGAAGTGGGAAAAAAATAGTCAAATTCTGGGTTTCTTTAGAAGATAAAACTAATATAATCTACTAATGGACTGGTGTCAAAGATCACTCCAACGTTTTTCCCCCAAGCAACTCTGAGAATGGAATTGTCCTTAATTGAAACAGAGAAATTGCAAGAGATGCTGGTGGGCAGTGTGGTTAATAGGAGGTCCTTTTTGGACATATTAGTATTGCAAATAGTTTATCAAAGACGTCAAGGAGAGCAGCAGATTGTACAGTGGAGCTGTCACCAGCCCATCAAATGCATAGCTAGAACCTGAGCTTCCTCCAATAAAAGAATAAAGGTAGCAAGAATAAAGATAATCTTAAAAACCTAAAGTGTTATTTTTTGAAGTAATCTTAAAGATCTAAAGTTTTTAAAAGTTTTTAAAAGAATATTACAATTTCTAAATGTTGAAGAACATTTATGCAATGTTACATAACTAGGCTTAACCTCTATATTACATCTCCATACAATGTGAACATAACTTGGCTATTTCAAATTTATAAATATTTTATATGGAGACTTATTACAATGAAATGTGCCAATATGTAGAAATTAAACTAGTCATATTTGAATAGAATGTAGGAAAAATATTTTTAAAAGATACCTATTACAGTTGACATTTGAGCAACATGGGTTTGAACTATGCAGGTCCATTTACATGTGGATTTTTTTTTCTAAGTTACATCAAGTATGCCTGCCTCTCCTGTTCCCCTTCCACCTCCTCCACCTCTTCTGCCTCTCTCACCCCTGCACAAGACTAACCCCTCCTCTTCCTTCTTCTTCTCAGCCTCCTGAATATGAAGAGGACAAGAATGAAGACCCTTACAATGACCCACTTTTACTTAATGAATAGTAAATATATTTTCTCTTTCTTATGATTTTCCTAATAACATTTTCTTTTCTCTAGCTTACTTTATTGTAAGAATATAGTATATAATACATGTGACACCAGGAATATTTGTTAATAGGCTGTTTATGTTATCAGCGAGGCTTCTGGTCAACAGTAGGCTATTAGTAGTTAAGTTTTGGGGGAGTGAAATGTTATACAGATTTTTGACTGCACAAGGAGTCAGCTTCCCTAACCCTTGCATTGTTCAAGTGTTAACTGTAGTTTTATATTAACATGTCCCAGGTAACTACTTTAGAGTGATAAATTCCAAAAATATGGAATGTTGAAAGGTTATTGTATTAAATGAAATTTATGTAGAAAAATGCATGCTTCTCTGATAGCTTTTGTATATTGTAATAAATATAAAAGCATTTTAAGCATAAAGCAAATATGAAATTCTTAGATAAACATTATTACAAGTACTTAAAGGAAGATTATCTTGAATTACTCTTTAGGTTTACATATGGTTTAGGAGATACTGTGTTCTTACATGGGAATAAACTGCCAAGACTTTGCTATAAAACTAAAGGCAAAAATAATAATAATTAAAAAGAAAAGAAAACCACAGCTACTTCAAATGATTAGGACCAGACTTCAAAATCCCTTGGAGTAAATCCTTAGATGCTTTGATTAGATAATCCCAAGAATATACAATTGTTAAAATCAACAACTCTAATGACCAAAAACAAATAATGATAAAAATTGAATTGGTTATTCTTTTTTAAATTCAAAAGGTAAACTAAATTTATGAAAAGAAAAGTTATTTCCGAAGCCATATATTTTTAAATAATGTATTCTGATAAAGTAAAATAAGGCATTATATTTCGTCTCGGTCTCCTTCTTTAAATTAATTGAGCAAATTGTCCTAATAACAAATCTATCATCACTTCATTAAAATCTACTGCAGTTTTTGATAGGCCATTCTATTCCCATGTTTTTAATTAACTTGATGTAACTTGTTGATTTAGAAAGGTTTATTCCCCCTAATCACCTCTGGTATTGTAATTCATGACAGGACCACCCACAAAGGTTTCTGTTTAACAGGATTGTAAAAAGTAGTTTTTTAAAAATAGGAACAAGAAAAGGTCATTTGCCTTATTAGTTTTCATCTTCAATAGCAGTTTCTAAGCACAGACGTTATTTAAACATCACTGAAATTATCTAACACCTTAGCCATTTGGGATTTTTTTTTTATCAAATCACTGCCAAGTTCTACATGAAATATACTTTAGCCTTTCTAGAATGAAACTGGAAGGGGTTTGCTTTTCTTGAGTCTTCCATAATTTTACCTGACTTTTGTCCTTTCTTTGATTTATCAGTGGAATTTCTGACCTAATGAAATTTGTTTTCTTTTTTTTCATATACCTTCTTCCCTGTGGCATCCATACTTCAAAACGACAAGCAGTTTGGAAACCTGCTTTTGCCTTTGGGCCATAATAATATAAAACAGCTAAAACCTATTTTTCAATCTACCTTACAGTTAAATCTAACAGCCTTTGTAACAGTCAGTTACCCTCATGGGTGAGCAAAGCGAATGCGCATGGAGGTCAGCAACAGTCCTGTGATGGATTTTGTTTTACTATGGTTTCTTAGGCCTCAGATATGCTTGTTCTTATAAGATTCCTGGAATAGGCTTGTAAGTTAATTTCTAGCCATGGGAAACCTCCTTTACTTTATATTAAATCTCATCATCTTCCTAAAAGAAAATACCTAGAGTAAGTTTTCTACATTTATTATACGTTTTGTTAAGGTCCATTATTATTTCCATTGAGAAAACATCTTTTCTATTAAACCGCACCTGTGTCAAATTGTTCCTTAAACAGTTTGGCAGGCCCTATGAATGGGAAGAGAATAACAAGTTGTTGGATACTTAAACGGTTGAAATAGCTACCCAGATATGCAATTAATTGCTGAATGACATTCCTGTAAATAATAAATAATAATGTTAAAATCTCATACTAATCATAAATGGGTTTATAAATGCAAATGAGAATGTTTAGATGAAGATTTTTTAATCCCTAAGAAGAATATACCAGTTAATCAGCTGCATCTTTATGCTCTTGACTGAAAACACAGATTTTCAGTTCTCTTTAGATTCAGGGCCATGTTTCCAGCTGCTTATGTAGTAGGACCCAAATAAAGATTTGCTTGTGAATCCAAATTTACATTATAAGTTTGTTTAGGTCCACTACCTAATTTCATTTAGGGCTAAAACCCATAATTTTCTAAAAGGTTTTTAAAGATATTCAATATTTCAAAATGTTTCTGAGATAGAGAAAATATATTTTGGATTCCAAAAATATTTTTATTGTAGGCTTCCAATATTCATACAGAATTCACATTCAGCTGTCATTATTAAAATTAAACCTTACTGATAGTGGATAATATTTTTATCTTATTTGAATTCCTATGCATTTCAAAAATATTTTAAATTTTTTACAGAGAAACAAAACTATATGAACAAAGGAGATTTAAAGTCAAATGAATTCAGAGAGAAGAAAGAGAAAACATTTCTCATATATTTTTTAAGAGCAAGTGCCAATTTTGTCACAAAATACTTTGTATACTTATATAAGACATGGATATGTTAAACAATTAAAATTAGATTCTAGCAAATCACCTATGTTTGCAACCTTGTAAATAGTTTTATTACTGACCTTCACATAACCTGGAAACTTGTAAAGATGTATAATATGAACTAATAATAATGTTTGGCATGAGTTAGATTTAACACAGAATACTTTTTTTAAATACAAACTGCTTAATTCAAGTTTGCTTATTCTAAAGTTAATGCAGTACTGGGCAGAACATCTAAATCTGTTTTATGTAGCAATAAAAGGAAACACTGCACCATTTTACAAAAGTCAAACATCAGATGATGACCCATATTAAAAGGCCAATCACTTTATAAGCCATAAAATGAATACAATTGATTATTGATGATGATTTCATTCCTTTTTGAAAACAGACTCAAGTTTATTACCCTATGTTAATATGCCAGGGTAAAGCAGGCTTAGGTAATTACATTGTGAGTATTTTATCTCTGAATTATTAAACTTGTTTCTGCCTCCCTACACATTAATGTTAGAGGTTAATAGCAATGTTCTATTTTATCCAGTGCTTTACTTCACTTAATGCAATGATGCATGGTTTTCATTAAAGCATGAAGCAAAGGAATTGCAAAAAGAAAAAAAAAGTTAACATCTAAATTCAGGTCTAAATAACCTTACAAAAAAGAATTCAATGGTGGTAACAATCTCTGTCATGTTTAGCTAGGTATACAATGCAGTTGTAAGATAAACTATATGTTAAATTTTAGCATATAAAAGAGAACGTCAAATCTTTGATGTTCTTATTACAATATTTTCAAGGTGATATCTCTAGGGTTGCTTTTTATACATAAATATCTGTTAAAAGTATCAAGCAGGTACAACGCATCTACTGCCAGTCAATCAACTTTAGAGTTGTGCTTTTACCATTCTAATCAGGTGAATTGCTCAATAAGGCAGTTACTGGTAATGATGCTGAAATAAAAGACGGTGTAATTGCCTATGTGTATTTTTTGTCTCACTTTAAATTATAAACACTTTATTCTTGTTTGTGCCAAATGAATAAAATCAGTTATCATTTGCTTCTGTCTTTTTTGGAGTTATACATTTCATTTTTAATGTGCAACAACAACTTGATTATCCAGAATGTTTGGGTACTGAAATTTTTTTGTAGGTTGAGGGATAAAATATGATTTCTGCCTTTAGGGAAGACTCTTTTCTATTCTGGCCTTAACTGTGAACTCTGTGTTACACCTCTGCTCACAATGTTGTGATGGCATATTATTATGATGGCTTTCATAATTTTATTAGTGAACAAATGAAACAGGCAAAAGTAGGACACTGATTGAAGTCGATTGCCCTCTCACCTACAGCCACGCACTGCTCTATCTTTGTATATTAGTTTTGCCTGTTTTTGAACTTCATATAAGTAGAATCATACTATGTACTCACCATAGTACTTTTGAAACTTCGTTTTTTGAGGGCTAGGTATAGTGCATTTTGTTTTATTAATGAGCAGTATTCATGTGTATACGAATATACCAAAGTTTGCTTTCTTAATGATGTCCAAAAATAGTGTTTCAAGTTTTTAACTCTTGTGAACAAAGCTAGTATAAACTATTGAACAAGTCTTTCTATGAAAGTTTGTATGTATTCCTCTTGGGGAAAAATGTATAAATGGAATTGCTGAGTTATAGTCTAAATATATATTTACCTTTATAACAAATTGCCAAACAGCTTTTCAAAGTGGTTGTACTATTTTACATTTTTGCCCAGGAAGGTGTGTTTCAGTTGCTCTATCCTTGCTAACAGTTGGTGCTGTCAGTGTTTTTCATCAAAGTCATAATAATGGCTTCTTTTTTGACAGAGTTTCGCCCTTGTTGCCCAGGCTGGAGTGCAGTGGCGCAATCTCGGCTCACCGCAACCTCGGCCTTCTGGGTTCAAGCGATGCTACTGCCTCAGCCTTCCCGAGTAGCTGGGATTACAGACATGCGCCATCACGCCCGGCTAATTTTGTCTTTTTATTAGAGACGGGGTTTCCCAATAATGGCTATGATTTATAGTGTTTACTAATTGCTGTGGTGTAAGTTCTCTCACCATGGCTGATTTCAAGTTACCAAGGTGGTGTCTGTGAAAACAAGAGGTCTGGACAATCAGCTCTCGGCGGCTAGCGCACATTGTCTTGAGCACAGTCTGCAACTCTTAAGTAAAATTTAAATAATTTTATGTATACTTCTCATTTTGACACAAAGAATAATAAAATGACATTGAATTAAGGATCAAGGTGTAATAAAATAAGTATTTTATTGCTTCCTCAAGGCTATTCTTAAAACACTTAAAACATGCATTTTGTTTTAGGTTTTGTGTGTGTGAAAGTGAACAATACAAGAACTAATACAGTTTGCTGCCACTGCAGTGATCCATGCTAAAAGGACAGCAGTTTTATCCATCACTGCTTTTTCAGCATCTGTGCAAATGCCAACAAAGAAAAGAAGGCAAATACCTTAGTGTTATTATGAAAATAATTTTGACCTAACAGATCCCTTGAAAAGGTTTCCAGGACTCCTAGATGTCCATGGACCACACTTTCTCAGCCATTTATCTAGTCATGCTGGAAATATTGGAAAATTATATTATATTGGATGTAACCCACACTGAGTTATTATGCCTTCTTACAGATTTTCGTTTGGGAACTGAAACATTTAGAAAAGGGAAGGAAGGAGAGGGATGGTTGATATAAAAATGAAGTCAATATAATTATACTTTGTATTTCACTATACTCTAACTTCCATAAAGTTATCAGAACACTTTGTTTATATATGTATTATTAGTAAACATATGTGCTTAAAATGTAAAACTAATAAATCTTTACTATTTGCTTAATATCCCTTAGATTTAAATATGGTTTCATTTGAGGTTTATAGTTTGCTCATGAATCATTGCACATACCAATGTTAAAAATGTTAAATCTGCTATCTAAATGCAAAATAAAATTAATGAGGAAAAAATGTACTTTTACTGACTATAGAAAAGCAGAATTCCTATGTAAGGAAAATGACAGCCTGAATAATGGGACTATAAAGTTTAAAATGTTAAATAAAATGCTTTTAGAGAAACACCAATTTCTGTGCAAGATGCAACCAATATATATATAACGATCAAAAACTAGAGCAAAAGAAGTATTAATAATTTATATGAAAGAAAATTTTCAAAGGAAATTTCTTCAGTTACATTTTATGTTACAATGTTATATTTATATATAAAAATCTCACATTAGAAAATAAACATAATTGCTACTAAAGATAAAAGTATGATGAAATAATCTCTTTACAGTGCTAACTTATGAATCAAAGTGTAGCAGATACTTGCAAGTAAAAAAATAAAGACTCAGAAATCATTAGTTAAGAAAGATCATCACTTACTGGGCAGAATATTATAAGACTTTTTTTTAAAGTTTGTTACTCCAGTACCATCTATACCCGAACTATTTTGGGTTATGAAACAAAAAAGATAATTATTAGGATATAAAACTCAGTGGTTCAGGAAGAAAAACATTAAAGCTCAGCAGGGTAAAAACAGACAATTCAAAAACAATTAAATTATTCAATTAGATCTGAAATAGACTTTGACTTTTAAAAGCAAGACATCTCAAATATGACCTTTATGAGGTAAGTTTCCATCTTAAAATTATCTAAAATAAAGTAATGCAAAGGGCAGTGTCCAGTAATATGCAATAATGTAAATTAAATAATGTAAGTTAAAATGATATAACTAGGAGCTCCCTGACACCATCTCTGTGTGTGTGTGTGTGTGTGTGTCTTCTCAAGAACCAAGTCACTAAAATTATAGGCCATATATATTATATATTACATATATATTAATATCAGTGCTTTTCAAAAACTTTAAAGCCTTGATGTCCAGGCAAAGAAAAAAAATCAGCAAACTAAGATCTGTGTGTTAAATGCAGCTCACCATCTGTTTTTGTATGACATGAGGGCTAAGAGTGTTTTCTACATTTGTAAATAGTTGAAGAGGCAAAAAAAAAATATTTCATAAAAAATGAAAATTATATGAAATTCAAATTTCAGAGTCCATGATAAAAGTTTTATTGGAGCACAGCCATGCCCATTCATTTAGTTTTGTCTATGGCTCCTTTTGCACTGCAATAGCAAAGTTGAGTTGTTGCAACAGAGGCCAGATGGCTTGTATAGCTGAATATATTTACTCTGTGTCCCTTTATAGAAAAAATTCACCAACCTCTGTTAAAAAATCAGAGATTATATTAGTAACATAATTTTTTAAACAGTGAGTTATACTTTCATTACAAAGTTGAAATAATTCTCATAGATCTTCTCCATAGCTGCTTAATGATGAAGCTGAATTATCATCTAAGTTGCTTGTGTTCCCAGAGTAGAACTGACTTAATATTAGATCATAATATTTAAGAAATAGAAGTGAAATGAATACATCTTCAGCAGTTAAAATTATTATATGTTCAGGCATTGAAGAGGAATTATTTCACTTAAACCTTAGAACAACTCTAAGGCAAATCTCTGTCCCTAATACATAGATGAAGAAATTAAGGTTCATAGAAGTCAGGCAAATAAATGGTGGCACCTGGATATGAATCCAGTTCTAATTCTAGAGCCAATGCTCAGTTTATTGTATAGATTGCATCAAGTGTGATTAGAGGGGTGTTACCAAATACTTCTTTATTGTCTGTCCCTGAAATTTCTATGAGAGGGATGTAGTTCTCTCTATTAAACATATATATAGTAAAATATGTATCTGTTACATATAGCAAAATATTTTGGCATACAAGGTAAGAATGGAGAATAAAGAACATTCAATTTTACTGTTTTATGAAGTATTTACAAATTTTTTAGTTATGTTTATATTATACAGCTGAAATTTTGTGACCTGCTGGGCATTTCTTCCCATCTGAAACGATGGCTTCATTCCAAAATATTCATCATTTCTTAATTTAAAAAAACATATTTATATATCTAAAATATCATATTATATTATTTTCCAAATATTTTAAATTATATAAATGGTCTATTTTGCAGTATGAGGTTGCATTAACAAAAGGAGGAAGAGAAGGAGGAAGCGGGGAGAGAAGAAGAGGATGAGGAAAAGGATGGGGGAAGGAGGAGAGAGAAGGAAAATTTCAAGTCTCATTGGCTTACAAAACAAAAGGTTTATTGCTTACTTCAGACAAAGCCAGCCACAGGTAAGCTACAGCTCTGCTCCACGGGGCTTTTCTTTTCTTTTTTTTCTTTTTTTTTTGAGACAGAGTCTCGCTGTCGCCCAGGCTGGAGTGCAGTGGCACGATCTCGGCTCACTGCAGGCTCTGCCCCCCGGGGTTCACGCCATTCTCCTGCCTCAGCCTCCCGAGTAGCTGGGACTACAGGCGCCCGCCACCACGCCCGGCTAGTTTTTTGTATTTTTAGTGGAGACGGGGTTTCACCGTGTTAGCCAGGATGGTCTCGATCTCCTGACCTCGTGATCCGCCCGCCTCGGCCTCCCAAAGTGCTGGGATTACAGGCGTGAGCCACTGCGTCCGGCCTCTACTGGGCTTTTCAGTACAGAACTGAGGCAGAAGGGACAGTCCTAATCAGGGGTATGCCACTCTGAAGGCAAGGAGAGAAGAGCAAGAAAGTTGAAGAATTAGACTTAGATATCTGCTTGGATATGGCGTAAGCTCACATTTTGCTGGCTAAACCACGTTATATGGCAAACCCACAGTCAGTGCATGGGGCTGTACAATTCTCTTTCAAGGAAAAGAATAAGTGCGGACAATAACGCAGCCTACCAGGCTGCTATGTCATATATACCATTCCACATTTTGAGGTAGGATATTACATTCTTTAGTAATGACCATATTGATCATTAATTCATTTCATTTACCACACATAATTCCATTGTAAGAAGGACAACTCATTGTTTTCATTTATTGCTATTAAAAAACCCACAGCTAGTAGGTTATACATATCTGCCTTTGTACATATGCAAGAGCATCTTTTAGATAGATATCTAAAAGTTAATGTCAGGATAAGAATTTCTGATCCCTAAAATGTGAATATCTTAAATATTACCAAACTGCTCTCCTGATTTGTTAAAATAGTGTTTCTTATTATTTATATTTTCTAGACTATTTATATAGACACTTTAATTTTAATCAATATGATGTCTATCTAATGAGACTGCTTTCTTTTCTGTGAGTGGCTTATTTCTACCCTTTCCCCATTATTTTCTTGTGCTACATTTTTTTTCTTTTTTTCTTTTTAGAACTTTCAACATATTCTAGACATTATTGCTTTATTGTTGAGTGTTACAAATAAATGATATTTTTATTATCCTTTTGTCTTATAGTTTCATTTGCTATGAAGAATTTTAAGATATTAATTTAGTCAAATTTACTAGTCTTTTCTTTTTGATATATGCATAAGAGAGCATCTTTTGAAAAAGTATTTTGTTATTCTCTTTTCAAAAACTTATATCCGATTTATATTTTGAAAGTTCTAAAGTTATACTTTACTTACTTTCCAGTTTTTAATCCATCTGAAATAAACCAGTCTGCATGTTCTGAGGTAGAATCCTAATTTTCTATTGTTCTGTATGAAGGAATAATTGCCAAACACCATTTATTAGAGCAGTCTGACCCATTTAGATAAGAAAGTTTAATAGCAGCATAAAATGAGTTCTATAGATCTCCATCTTTTTTCTACTTGTTGAAGTGGTGTCTATAAAAAGTGATTATCTGATCCTTGAAATTTTGACAAGTACTTTTAAAATCACTTTGTTAAACAAATTATGAGTTCCAATTTAATTTAATTAATAATTTGTGACTTAGTCACATTTTCTATTTCATCTTGAGTCAGATTTGACAATTTATATATTTCTAGAAAAAGTAATCATTTTTTCTGTATTTTCAAATTTAGTAACTTAAAGTTGGTCATGGGCTTTTAAAAATTATGTCATCTTCCATCAGTTATAGTCCACATTTTTATTCTTAATATTGCAATTAGTGTGTTATTTATTTCATTCTCTTGTGAATCTTGGTAAATGCTTATCTATTTTATAAAAATTAAGAAAACCAACTTATGTTTTATTTCAAAATTTTCCGCTCTTTATTATTTTTTTTTTGAACAAGATTTATTTTATTTTCCTAATTTCTTTAGTGGAATATTAACTTTGTAATTTCTACTAGTATTTCCACTTATTTTTCAATAATTTAGTAGTGTATTTTTAAATTTATAAATATATTTTAATTTTTAATTTTTTAGTATGGTTAATTTCTAATTTATTTGAAATTGCATAGAAATAACTATGATTAAAAATTGTGGTATATATGATGTCAACTATTTGAAATCTATTTAAACTATTTATATATTAAATATAATATATGGTCAATTTTTATAAGCGCTCCCTATAGTACTCAAAATGATGTATATTTCATATATATACACACAGTAAAACTTGCTAATTTTGTTCAAATTTCTGTATGTCTAATAAATTGGTTTAATGTCAATGTTTCTATATGCTTCAAAGCAATATTATTTTATGGATAGTACAAATTTATGATAATGATTATATCTTCTTGCAGGAAAATTTATTTAATTTAAACTATTATTTCATTTTATTACTATTCCATTTTATTCCTATTCCATTTTATTCCTATTCCATTTTATGTTAATTTCTGGCTTCTTTGGTGTTAACATTGCTAAAGTTCTTTTGGTTATTATTTGGTAACAATTCTTGAGTTCATAACCAAACTCAATCATTTATTAGATGACTGGGCAAATTACTTAAATATTCTATTCCTCATTTTCTTCATCTGAATTATAAGCTATAAAGACACATGCACACATACATTTATTGCGGCACTATTCACAATAGCAAAGACATGGAACCAACCCAAATTTCCATCAATGATAGACTGGATTAAGAAAATGTGGCACATATACACCATGGAATACTATGCAGCCATAAAAAAGGATGAGTTCATGTCCTTTGTAGGGACGTGGATGAAGCTGGAAACCATCATGCTCAGCAAACTATCGCGAGGACAAAAAACCAAACACCATATGTTCTCACCCATAGGTGGGAATTGAACAATGAGAACACTTGGACACAGGAAGGGGAACATCACACACTGGGGCCTGCTGTGGGGTGGGGGAAGGGGCGGGGGATAGCATTAGGAGATATGCCTAATGTAAATGACGAGTTAATGGGTGCAACACACCAACATAGCACATGTATACATACATAACAAACCTGCACATTGTGCACATGTACCTTGAACTTAAAGTATAATAAAAAAAGGAAAAAAAAAGAAATATTTGTAATGCCAGAAAGTTGAGGCATGTCGAAGAATTGTCTGTGAAAGTCATGAAAGAGAAAAATGTTATAAAAAAGAATTTATGCAAAAAGTGTTGTATAATTTAAAAGTAATTAGGCCTCCTGAATGTAAAACTACTGAAAAAAAAAAAAAAACAGTTTATGTGCAAGGTGTATAAGAAAAGTAAAATATACCTTTGGTAAAAGGAAAAAAAAAGAATAAAAGAGAAACTATCTCAGGGTTGTTGAGGTAACTACTAGGTTAGTGTAGTTGTTAGTTGCAGTGCATAAGATAATGCATGGCACCTAGTTAAGTATTAAGTAAATATTGGCAAAGGAAAGGCACTATAATAATTCACAAAAGCAAGCTGAACATCCAAGTAATTGGATTGCTGAGTTGAATGGTAATTCTGTTTTAACTTGTTTTAAAAATCTTCAAACTGCTTTCCACAGTGGCTGAACTAATATACATTGCCAGCAATAGAGTAGAAGCATTCTCTTTTCTCTGCAGCCTCGCCACCATCTGTTGTTTTTGACTTTTTAATAGCCATCCAGACTGGTATGAGATGGTATCTCATTGTGGTTTTGATTTACATTTCTCTGAAGATTAGTGATGTTGAGCATTTTTTCAAGTGTTTGTTGGCCATTTCTTTTGACAAGTGTCTGTTCATATCTTTTGTGCATTTTTAATGGGGCTATTTGTGCCTTGTTTGTTGAATTGTTTTAAGTTCCTTATAGATTCTAGATATTAGCCTTTGTAAAATGCATAGCTTGCGAATATTTTCTCCCATCTGTAGGTTGTCTGTCCACTCTGCTGATACCTTTTTTTGCTATTTAGTTCTTTAGTTTAATTAGGTGTTACTTGTTAATTTTTGTTTTTGTTGCAATTTCTTTTGGGTACTTAGCCATAAGTTCTTCGCCATGCCAATGTACAGAGAAGTATTTCTTAGGTTTTCATCCATGATTTTTATAGTTTTTAAATTTTATTTCTATTATCTGACTTTGAATTTTTTAATCTTTTTTAATTGTTTGTAAGTTTTTGCCCCTAACTTCTGCCCTCTGTTATATTTGACTTTCTATATTCTCTATATTTCATCTGATAGGTTGGAGCCATACATAGTCTTTCTATTATTTAATCTTAAATTGACTAATATCATGGGTGCAGCACACCAACATGTCACATGGATACATATGTAACAAACCTGCACATTGTGCACATGTACCCTAAAACTTAAAGTATAATGATAATAATAAATTGACTAATATCTTAAAACCATTAAATTTAATATTGTCTATTAACATTTATCTAAACATTTCTGTATAAACTGATAATTATTATTTCTATATTCATCTGTATAAGAGATAGCTTATTTTGACTATTTTCTTTTCTTTTTTTTTGAGATGGAGTCTTGCTGTGTTGCCCAGGCTGGAGGGCGGTGGTGCGATCTCAGCTCACTGCAAGCTCCGCCTCCCACATTCACGCCATTCTCCTGCCTCAGCCTCCCCAGTAGCTGGGACTACAAGCGCCTGCCACCATGCCTGGCTAATTTTTTGTATTTTTTTAGTTTTTTAGTAGAGACGAGGTTTCACTGTTTTAGCCAGGATGGTCTCAATCTCCAGACCTTGTGATCCACCCGCCTCAGCCTCCCAAAGTGCTGGGATTACAGGCGTGAGCCACCGCACCCGGCCTATTTTGACTATTTTCTAACCGTGGTGGTAGTGGTGTTACAGTTCAAAGGGGTGCTCTGTGTGTTAAGGTCTTTATAGTTGCATGTTGTAAACTGTATTTCCTTCTCCTGAATGAAAGATTGGCTAAACATAAAGCCCTATATTGGCTGTTATTATCAATTGTTTGCAATATCCACTGGTGTCCATTACAGGCATGCTGCTTCTCTAGTAGTTGTTAATTATTTTCTCTCTGAAAGTTTGGCTATTTATTTTGCAGGGTATCAACCAGTTTCACCCTAAAGTTTCTATGTTTAAAATGTATCCTGATCAAAATTATAAGTACGTTTTCAGTCTGAGGATGATGAACATTCTTCATTACGTAAAATTCTTATCAATTATATAATTCAATATTGTATTTTCCCAATCCACTTCCTTATCTCATTCTGAAAGTGCTTTTAGATATGTGGTAGAACTTCTTAATCTATCCTCTTAATTTCTCCTTAATTAAAAAAATATATTTTTTGGCTTACAATGGGAGATTCTTTATGAGTTCCTCAGTGTTAGCTTCCAATTTACTAAATTTCCCCTTTGAGTCCAAGGAAAATCAGTTTGTCCATTTTATTTTCTTAGAAAATTCTAATTCTTTCATCTGAGAAAAAAATCACTTCTTTTAATTTTTACATTTGTTCAGTTTCAAAATGTCTTTTTTATTTTATATTAGAAGTTATATCTCATTTGTCATTTGAGCATGTTTGTCATATAATTCAATAAATTTACTGTCATCTGAAGAGAATTCATGTTTTAATTTTGGTTTTGACATATGTTTCTTAAGAGAAGATTTATGTTTTATGTTTCTTAGGAAAAGATCAATTGATACATTTTGAAAGGTAGCTTTTAATGCTAATTTTGTGAGGCTCAGTATTTGCTACCATTGTTTGTTCTTTTCTCTTTCTCTCTCTAGATTTTGGTAAACTATGAAATCAGCAAAGATTAGCAGTAGTAGTATTTGTTTGATTTTTATTTCTTTTCTTTTTTTTTAATGTGAGATGGCACCATAGTCTGGCTCAATATTTTTTTATACCAACCACATTTCCCCCTGCCCACCCCACTTACCTGGCAAAAGATAAGCTCACAGTCATCACTGACTGCTCCCACAGGCAGAGCTCAGCTGCATTTTCTGCTTTTGATTTTTGTTCTGTCCATGATTAACAAATATTTTTGTTGTATATAAGCCCAGCCAGTGTTTTTTGGTTTCTTTTTTTGTAATATTTTATTACTGTTATGTGTTCTGAGGAAAATTAATTATTGGAACATAAACTCACTATTGCCATTATGGCCTGGAAATCAGCATAAACACAACTGCTAATTCATATATCTTTTGAGGATAATTAGTGAGCAAAACTCAATTTGTCGGTGAATTGAGCAGCCAAGATTTGTGGCCATTTACTCAGCATGTGCTATAAGACTATGCTTGAAAAAATAAAGTTATGAAAGAAAATAGATTAATTTGGGTCCCAGTAATCCCAGCACATAGTAGTATCTAAAATTACCTTGTTCATTACCTGATATTGGAGATGTGAATAAATATTACCTGGAAATAAAATATTTGAAAGAAATACACCTTTTAGAATAGTATTTGAAGTTGGCGAAGAGCTAATTTACCAGATGGTACCATTATACTCTCAAAGAGTCCATTTGCCTTAAATTGATTATTTCTTTAAAACTGGTTATTTTCATTTATTCTGATTAACAATAAAATTGAGACTTCTTTGCTTGGCTGAACCATGTGAAAAAGAACACTTGCTGAATTTTACAATGACTTGTCATGAAGAACAGAGAAAGTTGCAGTGGCTGAACAAAGTAGAAGTATTCCTAAAATGATTTGTACATTGGCATTTCCCTCTTTTTTTCTTTGTAAACTTTTTTTTTTTTTTTTTTTTGAGACAGGGTTTTGCTCTTTTTCCAGGCTGGAGTGCAGTAGCGTGTTCTCTGCTCACTGCAACCTCCACCTCCCGGGTTCAAGCGATTCTCCTGCCTGAGCCTCCCGAGTAGCTGGGATTACAGGCGCCCATCACCATGCTCGGCTAAATTTTGTATTTTTAGTAGAGACAGGGTTTCACCATGCTGGCCAGGCTAATCTCAAACTCCTGACTTCAGGTGATCCACCCACCTGGGCCTCCCAAAGTGTTGGGATTACAGGTGTGAGACCCTGCGCCCGGCCCTCTGTAGACATTAATTCCCCAAGGACATTCCCCCATTGGGCCCTGAGGTTATATGTTCATAAATTTGCTGTAGAGCAAATTGTGTTTAAGACTGAAAAAATCAGTGAGCTCTACCTTATAAGTCAGTCTTCTAGTGAAGCCTCAATCAGTGTGGTATACAGCTCTGAAACTGTAGCTGCATTAGAATAATTTGGCAATCTCAGAATAAATGATAAAATGCCTTTGCATCAAAGCCAAGTACTTAACTCTTGATGTTCTTATTCATCATGTTACTGAGTTTTGTAAACTACAATTCTTAATATGTTTATAATTATTGGTTCGTCTACAAATAAGACACGATAAAATAAGACACAATAAAGAATGGTAAGAGAACAAGAAACATGCTAAAGAGAAGTACAATAGAAAAAGAAAAAAAAAGTATGGCAAGAAAGGGCCAAAACAATAATAGGTATAATAAAATTATTAAGACTGAGAAAATGACTGAGCTGTATCTTATAAGTCAGTCTTCTAGTGAAGCCTCAATCAGTGTGGTATACAGCTCTGAAACTGTAGCTGCATTTAGAATAATTTCACCCAGAAAATTTCCACAAAATAGAAAATATTAAGAAAAAAACATTCAGACTGCTTCAGATCTTGGGGTGCACAGAGTCAGGTTTAGAACAACTCCAAAGTCCGTTTTCTAATTCCAAGCCATCTTTGGTCATTCATCCCCTTTACTTTGAAACGAAAATATTGGAAAGTAGTGGTGTGGAAACTTTACAACAGATAGGGACAGAAACATGGTCAGAGAGATAAAGCCATTAAGATAATCTAAACTGTAAACTCATTTTCGGCAGAAATTATGGCATCTTACTCATGTTTGTGTTTCATAATCTAATGGTTATTTAACACACAGAAAGTGTTCAATAAATATCTGTAAATGAATGCTGATGAGGAATAGAGAGAAGAAAAGTGAAAAGAACTGAAGCTTAAAGAATAGGGATGAGATATCCAAAAGACAGAAGAGGCAAGGAGTAACTGATTGGGTATAGATAGATATACATGGGTATAGATGATATAGCTATAGATAGATATGAAACAGAAGAGAGTGGCAAGTAAGACTATGGAAAATGTTGAAATTAAGCTATATTGGTGTATATCTTAGTTAAAGATGGTACATTAGTATAATGGGTAGCTTCCTGAATAATAGGAAAAAAGCCAAATGTGAAGCAAGGCACAATGCAAAACCCTAACAGATATGAGAATAATGTGTTTGCTTTCATTCAAATTTGCTAACGTCTATTATAAAAAATCAATATTTCATGTAAGTTTATGAAATCCAGCATTTAAACAAGTCTAAAGGGAAAAGTTAACCTTAAACTGTTGATACCTGCAAAAGAATAAAGGAGTTATTTTTAATGCGGTTTTTACCAAACTTGACCAGAATCAGCTACTTCTATTTTTTTAATGGAGATTCCTAGGCCCCACCCCTTGTGCGTGTGATTACTGAGTAGATAATCATATAATAATAACTGGTATATCTAACTAGAACTTCTGATGATTAGTCACCTTTGAAAAATGAATATAATAAATTTTATCTTGACAGGCACAAGGGGCAAGATGAGTTCTGCTAGCAACGGGCATTTATTGTAAAAAAGAAAAAACATTCTTGAGAACTGCTTTTGAAAACCCCAAGTCACAGCTTGAAGATAATCTAGGTCAAGACAACTCTCATTTAATTTTTCACAGTCAATATTATGTGAATGAATTTTTTGCCAGTCATTAACTCAAGACAAATATAAAATTCTGAGACATGCCCTCCTAGGCAACAGCTTATGGAAAAAGACAACACGAAGTCTAATATTCAAAAGGTCTTTAGTCCATGTATTGTAATCTTACATTTATGTTTTATGAATTTGTTTCTCCGTCATGTTGTAGAAGAACCTTGACTCAGACTACATGTGTGCATGAACACTGTGAACTTTGATTTCAGTAGAAACTGACCAATCTCCCCGGTGGATCCATTAACTTAAAAACAGTTTTTAAGAAATTAAACTTAACTTTTAAGTTTTGGTTGGCCCAGCTAAGTAATATGTTGCTGATTTTGCTGACTATTGGTTATTTTGGTTTAATTACGAAGATATTTTCACTGTGATTATATTCTTTGAAATCACTGATTCAAGAACCTTTCAATATTGAAAGGAAAATTAATTACCTACATAAAACTATAAAAGTTTTTAGATTATGTACAGGAAATTGGAATATCATTTTAGATGCACAAGGAGAAATGGTTCTAATAATTATGGAAATTTTAAAAAATTATTTGGCTCTACAGGTTAATCACCTATAATCAGTCCAAAATTTAAATTAGGACCACTTCTACTCATCACAAAACATGTGACACTTTGAGGATTATTCACTGAATAATTACTTCTAATATTTTAAGAGATCATGCACTCCATTTTGATGCCTTGCTTCCTCAGTGTAGTGACCTTAGGTGTACATTTATCAACTTTTATGTGGTCATATCCTAAAGTTATATGCTTTATCATCTCCAAGTATTTATATTGTGTAATTATGGAGATTATCAATAGTTTTTTCAGTATGATGGATCCAAATTCTTAGAGTGTAAAACTTTGAACCTTTAATTTTGCATTTTATTTCTATTATTTGACATTAGTCAAAGAAAAATGAGGCTTTTGAAAGGAATTCATTATAAATATCTCTTCTTGTTACAGTTATTCCACTTAACTGTTTCCACTATATCAAAGGACAAGCAAGAATTATCATTTGTAGGATTTTGAAAACCATAAAATATATTCTGGGAAACTTGATCATTTTTCAGTAACTGAACTAGAACTACCACAGACATTTAATATGTTCAATAAAAGTTCAGATAAAATGAAGCACTACCATAGTAATATATAACTAGAAACTAACATTTCAACGACTTCTTCAAGTACTGAATATAACATCAATTGCAGAAAAACGATCTTAACAGCTCATCAGGCAGCTAGAAAAGGGAAATTTCCAAAATAATCTTGCACATCATTCACAGGTATTAGGTTATTAATAAAATGGCAAGCCCTTCTCAGGGTGTAAAAGATTTAGAGAATGATTTAAAAAATAGGGTTATTTAGGTTGCAATGACTTAGAATCACCATTTAGTATCACTTTTCTGAGAACATTTTACAAAGTCACTGCTTTAAAGGCAGGCTATCACTACACGTTTTAGAGTTTTAAGCATACTTGCATGCGAACTTAATTATATATTCAATTATATTTTAGAGAGATGTTTCTTTTTTAAAAAGTAATCCAAATGATGAGGACTAATTTAACAAAAATTAAAGCACACTCTGTTTTATGGTAAAATACATTTTTATAAGCTATTAAATTTCAATTTTATATACCTAAAATTTAGACATTATAGTAGTGTTTTGTAATCTATTATTGCAACCTTTTAGATTTTATACTAATAAGCCTGTAGAATTTCAATCCACATGGTTTCCCAGGCATGTCTTATACAGAGTTTTGAAAATACTCTGAATCCTTAAATATTGTACATGCACACACACACACACACACACACACTTAACTTTCCTCACTTTACAGAAGTTGCCAAGGGAACCATTTAAAGCCAAATAGTACACACTCCTTTACTTGTATTGAGGATACACAAAACAAGTGAGGCTAACAAAAGAAATTTTCACAGTTTGTCACAAAACAATAAGCCCTATTTTTTTCTATGTTTTTTATTTTAAAAATTCTAAAAAATAGAATTATTCTCACCTTAAAGGGATTTAAATATTGTAGAGGGTAAAAGTTTATATCTGTGTTTGTATAGTCACTAAAATAGTTCGTATTCTGTAAAATAAAATAATAAAATAGTTGTATTATAAAGAGATTGCTAAAAAGACAAATCAGTGACATTTTGCACGTTCTAACTTTTTAGGAATGGTTACTATACAGAAAATTCCCATTTACCATATCTTGCTCTCAAAAGTTTTTCTAGTGGTCTCCAAATTTCTATTTAACATTATTCCAACTGATATTCATTTGAAGAGCTGGCTTTATAAGTTAGTTTCTCCATCAAATGCCATTCTGATTCTGTGTCTTGGAGTCATGGATGCATAACCTCAAGTTGCCCCATGTTCCCAAAGAATGACCTATTATCGGATGATGAAATAGGGCATTTTCACACACTTTTAGTGGATTTAGAAATAGGTCCTACTTCCTCGAATGGTACCTTGCAACTTCTATCAAAATTAGAAATATACTCTTTGAACAAGCAATCCCATACTTAAGAATTCATCCAAATATTAAAATTTTACCTATTCTCAACATGCATGTCTGAGAATTTTTTATTCTATTACATTATAACAGCAAAAGGTCGATTAAAACAACTGAAATGTATTAATAGCAAGGGACTGGTTACATAAATTATAGTTATCCTTACAATAAAATAACGTATCTTTTTTTTTAAAAAGGAGAAAGTATATGTTGTGATATGGAGAGTTTTTGGCATAATCTATTAAGTGAAAAAGCAATTTTTACCAAAATGACACTGATTAGGTAAAAATATATATATATTTACTTATATGATTATATTAAATTTCTGGAATACTATGCAGCCATAAAAAATGATGAGTTCGTGTCCTTTGTAGGGACATGGATGAAACTGGAAAACATCATTCTCAGTAAACTATCGCAAGGACAAAAAACCAAACACCGCATGTTCTCACTCATAGGTGGGAATTGAACAATGAGAACTCATGGACACAGGAAGGGGAACATCACACTCCGGGGACTGTTGTGGGGTGGGGGGAGGGGGGAGGGACAGCATTAGGAGATACACCTAATGCTAAATGACGAGTTAATGGGTGCAGGAAATCAACATGGCACATGGATACATATGTAACAAAACTGCACATTGTGCACATGTACCCTAAAACCCTAAAGTATAATAAAAAAAAAAAGAAAAAAAAAAAAAAAAAAAAAAAAAAAAAAAAAAAAAAAAAAAAAAATTTCTGGAAAGTTACATAGGGAAGGTTAGACCTGACTATCTTTCAGACGGAGGCTTCAGATAATTTACCATTCTACATTTTTCAAAGCATATGATTTACGTTGAAAATGTTTTATCTAAAAGGTAACTTGAAATCTTTAGATAAAAATCTTCAATCAACCTTTACCTGTTCAACCCAGATGAGCACTTATCTTTCAGACAACTTACCTCAAAAGACATTAGTAGCTTTATAATTGGTACTGAAGTCTATAATGCTATTTTAATGACAATTTAATGTCCTTCAATAGGCCCACTGTTTTCAATAGCATAGTAAAAAATCTCATATTCTGACTACCACTTTATCTTCTTTTTTCTATTCCAATCTGTCAGTGATTCTATTCCTTACTAATTCTGGAAGAGATTTCCAAATCCTTAATTTAAAAAAATTCTCCTTATTAACACCCCCTACAAAACAAATAGAAAGTGCATGCAGATTTATGACCAAAGGGTAGTCTAAATTCTCAAATTCTTACTGCCTTACATTTTTATGCATTCTAACCTTCTAATGATTTTTTTGTAAAAATAGATAATGTACAGTAAATTACTTGATCTAAGCAGTACTTAAAAATATTCACACGATTTTCATTTTCAACAATAAAATTAGATAAAAATTTGGGATTGTATTGGCAATCCTTTGAAATCAGATGACTTGTTTTGGAGATACAGTGCCTACAAATAATAATTTGAAATTTACAAATGGCCTTGATCACCCAGAAAATATCTCACTTCTGAATCTTCCTGTTTATATTCTGTGTTAAAAATGCTATGCTAATTTTCTTTTTTACTTGTTGATGTTTATCTGTGGCTCCTTAGGTATTCTGTCATTCAGTGTTTACAGCAAATAAAGTCGGTAATGTCATTCCTAAATATCCAAGTAGAGAACTTTGGCATAGAAAACATAAATGAATTACTTCACATGCCAATTTTTCCGACCTAACTCACCTTTCATTTCTAAACCACTTTTACCGTTTTTTTTTTCTTTTTCACATGCATATCTTTTATTTCTTTTTCTTATCTGGTTAGTCTGGCTAAGACTTCCAGTACTATGTTGAACAGAAGTGGTGAAAGTGGGCACCTTTGTTTTGTTGGTGGTCTTAGATGGAATGTTTTAGGCTTTTCACCATTGATTATAATGTTAGCTATCAACTGATTGTATATGGCCTTTACTATATTAAGGTATATGCCTTATGTTAGTAATTTATTGAGAATTTTTAATCATAAAAGAATGTTAAATTTTGTTGAATGATTTTTTTTAATCTATTGAGATAATCATAAAATTTTTATCCTTAATTCTGTTACGGTGTTGTATTCCATTTATTGATTGACATATGTGAAATATCCTTGCATCTCACGGAAAAAAAAAAGTGTCTGTTGGTCATGGCATGTGATTGTTTTAATGTGCCTCTGAATTGGGTTTGCTGGTATTTTGTTGAGAAATTTTGCATCTATGTTCATCAGGAATATTGGCCTGTGATTTTCTTGTCTTGTAGTGTCCTTATCTGGCTTTGGTTTGAGAGTAATCCAGGACTCCTAAAATGAGTTTGGAAGTGTTATCCCTCCTCTTCAATTTCCTGAAAGAGTTTGAGAATTGCTACTAATTCTTTAAATGCTTGGTAGATTTCACCCGTGAAGCCATCTGTTCTTGGCTTTTTGTTGTTGTTGTTGTTGGCAGGTTTTAGAAGTTAAATTGTCTCTGTTTGCAGAAGACATACAGATGATGTTATACATGGAAGACTCTGCAGAATCTGCAAAATAATGTTACAACTAACCAGTAAAGTTGCAGAATACAAAACTAACATACAAAAATCCATTGAGTTTATATACATCAACCAATGACTATCTAAAAAAGAAATTAAGGGAACAATTCCATTATCAATGGCATCAAAAAGAATAAGATACGTACAAATAAATTTAACCAAGGAGATGAAAGATTAGTACAATTAAAACTATAAGATACTAATAAAATAAATTGAGGAAGACATACATAAATGGAAAAATATCCTGTGTTCATCAAGTGGAAGAATTAATAATGTTAAACATCCATACTACCCAAATTAATTTACAGATTCAGTGCAATCCTGCTATGGTTTTAAAGTTTGTCTCCTCCAAAACTCATGTTGAAACTTAGTCTCCATTGTAACAGTATTAAGAGGATGGGAAATTTGACTATGGTTTTTGAGAGGTGGGACCTTTGGTAGGTAACTGGGATTAGATGACAAAATGAGAGTGGAGCATTAGTATCTTTATATGAGAAGAAAGAGACACCTGCATTAGCAAACTCAGCTCCTCTTGCCCTGTGATGTCTTCTGTCATGTTATGAAACAGCACAAGGCCCTCACCAGAAGCCAACCAAATGCATCTACTTGATCTTGGACATCTTAGCCTCCAGAACTGCAAGAAATAAATCTCTTTTCTGAATAAATTACCCAATCTCAGGTATTCTGTTATAACAACAGAAAACGGACTAAAACAAATACCTATCAAAATAACAATGACATTTTTCTCAGAAATAGAAAAAATAATTCTAAAATTTATATGGAAACACAAAAGACCCCAAATAGCCAAAGCGATTGTTTAGTCCATTATCACGCTGTTATAAAGAACTATCTGAGACTGGGTAATTTATAAAGAAAAGAGATTTAGTTGACTCACAGTTCCACATGGATGGGGGGATCTCAGGAACCTTACAATCATGGCAGAAGGTGAAGGGGAAGCAAGGTACATTTTATCATGGCAGAGCAGGAGAGAGAGAGAGAGAGATAAGGGGGAAGTGCCACACTTTTTAACTATGAGATCTCATGAGAACTCACTATCACGAGAACACCAAGGGGGAAATCCGCCCTCATCATGATCCAATCACCTCCTACCAGGCCTTTACCCTGACACATGGGGATTACAATTTGACATGAGATTTGGGTAGGGACACAGAGCCAAACTATACCAGCAATCTTTTTGTTTGTTTGTTTGTTTGACAGAGTCACTCTGTCATTCAGGCTGGAGTGCTGTGGTGTGATCACAGCTCACTGCAGCCTCAAACTCCAGGGTTAGGTGATCCTCCCATCTCAGCCTCCTCAGTAGCTCGGAATACAGGTGTCTGCCACCACACTTGGCTATTTCTTTTGTAATTTGTGTAGAGACAGGGTTTCACCATGTTTCCAGGCTGGTCTCAAACTGCTGGACTCAAACAAGCCTCCTGCCTCAGCATCCCAAAGTACTGGGATTGCAGATGTAAACCACCAGTACTAGCCCCAAAGCAGTCTTGAGAAAGAAGAACAAAGCTGGAAGAATCACACTTTCTGATTTCAAGATACATTACAAAGCTACAGTAATCAAGACAGTATGGTACTGGTTTAAAAATTAAAAAAAAAAAACAGCACATACATATACACCACAATGAGAGCCCAGACAACACACCTTGGCAAATACAGTTAACCCCTCTTTGAGAAGGATGTCAAGAATACACAATAGGGAAAGTATAGCCTACTTAATAACTGATGTCAAGAAAACCACATATCCACATGCAAAATAATGACATTGTACCCTTATCTTACACCATCTACAAAAATCAACTTAAAGTGGATTAAAGACTTACATGTAATACCTCAAATGTAAAACTCCTAGAAAAAAATAGGGAAAAACCTCATTGATA
Source organism: Symphalangus syndactylus (assembly GCF_028878055.3). Classification (NCBI taxonomy): domain Eukaryota; kingdom Metazoa; phylum Chordata; class Mammalia; order Primates; family Hylobatidae; genus Symphalangus; species Symphalangus syndactylus. Next base: position 73,662,484 of record NC_072433.2, read on the forward strand.
TTGGTCTTGGCAATTATTTTTTCAGATATGACACCACAAACATTGGCAGCAAAAGCAAAAATAAATGAGTGGTGCTTCATCAAACTTAAAAAACTTCTACTCAGCAAAGAAAACAATCAGTGAAATTAAAAGCAATCTATTGAATGAAAGCAAATATTTGCAAACCACATACCTGATAAGACATTAATATCCAAAATATATAAAAAACATACAAATCAATAACAATAAATAAATAAATAAACCAATTTAAAAATGAGCAAAGGACCTGAATAGACATTTTTCTCAAAGAACACATACAAATGGCTAACAGATACAGGAAGAGGTCCTCAACATCATTAATCATCAGGGAACTACAGATCAAAACCTAAATGAGATATCACCTCACAGCTGTTAACAATGGCTATTTTCAGAAAAAAAATGAAAGATAACAAGTGTAAATTAGTACAGCCATTATGGAAACAGCATGGAGATGCCTCAAAAAGTTACAAGTAGAACTACCATATAATCCAACAATTCAATCTTATGAGCATATATCCAAAGGAAATGGAATCAGTATCTTGAAAAGATATCTGTACCCCTATGTTCTTTATAACGTTATTTACAATAAGAGAAAGACATACACTGTTTGATTTTAACTAATTTAAGTTGGAGTCACAAGCTATTAGACACCCTAATATGTCAATTTCTCATAAACATCATCAATATTACAAATATATGCATTATTTTCCTTTAACTTAATCCCCAAACATAATTTTTGGTGTGCCATTGTCTCTATTTCTAACTTTCCTAAAGTTTTCGTGTATGAATGTAAGGCATGAATCTGTAAATTAAACAATAACATTGCACAAAGGTAGTGTCCCAGCCTTAGTGTCCCGAATGTGCATATTGACCAAATATATCTTTGATCAGGACAGGAAATAGATTCATTCCAAAGGTAGTGGTGGACCAAACTGAATACTGCTTATGATTCTATAACAGGAAACCCATAATTCACAAAGTGTTTTATCCCTTAACATCTCCTGTTTTTAAGTTACATGACTGAATTATTAAAGTTAGTTGGAGTATTTCACCTTGCCACCCAACTATTTGCCAATTTCTTTTACTCTTTTACTGAATTTACCTTTCTTAGCTCATCTTAAGACATTTTAATATATTCTCAACTGCCACTAAGAGTAAGTTAAAGACATTCTATGATATTCTTCTAAAAATATTCTAATTTTGTCATTGAAGTTCAGCAGTATGATTGTTTCCTTTTCAAATTGTTTCCCATCTGGTAGGGCCACAGTTCTTATAGACATTAAAATGAAATATAATTGAAGTGCAAATATCCTTTATTGTATTTATTTGGTTCTAATACCACAACACTAAGAATAAACTAATGAGCGATTAAACCATTTGGGATTTACTGACCCCTTTGGAAATACGACAAAACACTGGATTGTGTCCCCATAACAATGTATATGCAGATACACAATGTTTTACATACTGTTTCAGAGATTATGTGAAACTCTTCTATACACTTCATTACAGTGGTTCTCAAAGCATGATGCTGGACCAGCAATTCAGGACATCTTGTTAGAAATTCTGTCTTGGGCCCTGTTCCAGATCTACTGAAACAGAAACTCTTGGGGGTAGAGACCAGCAAGATGTTATATAACAAACCTTCGTGGTGCTTCTGATAAATGCTAAGGTTTGAGAACTATTGTAGAAGGCCAAAATCTAAGTCTTGTATGGCTGAATTAGATCTTAAAGTATTTTTCTTCTTTTCTCTTTAGAAGATCCAATGATATCCGACCAAGAATGGTAAAGTAATGATTGCGGTTGTTTAATTCATTAAGAAGAGAGCAACTAAATCTACTATAAATTAAATTTGTGAAATTATTAATAACAAGACTATGTAAAACATTTCTTCTGCTTTTTACCTCTTCATTCACATTTCTAAATCATAATTACATTACAAGGAAAAGAAAAAGAAAGAATATTAGTAAAACAAATGGTTGTCTGGCCTGTGTTCTATATCAAAGAATTTGAGTTTATTTGGTAAGTATACTTAGCTAGAACAGGATAATTGTAGGAGCTTAGGAGAGCACCATTAGGATATGCTAGTTATATTATGTGAAGGATAACTAATTTTATATTTCAAAATAAGTCTTATGAACTGACGTATGAAAAATGATATGCCACATTATGAATCGGCCCAGTAACTTTAGACAGAAAAGAAAAACTTCCATTTTTGTTTCCTAGTGACTGTCTGAATAGAAAAGTGACTATATAAATCACTGAAAACAAAACTGGTAGTTTAAAAAAATATGTCTAACCAGAATATATTCCTGATTAATAAAGTATGATGGGGCAGGAGGTGGAGGACAAAGAGAAGAGAAGAACATTTATAAAGAATCTTGGGGAATGACCTTACTTTATTCTCTTCCTTTTCCCAAATTACCTTCCACCCAGTCAAGGTTGGAGAAAAGCAGCTTCCTGCCTGCCTAACCCTCAAGTCAGGTAACCTGAGAATCAGGATAATCTGGAATTTCTGTTTTTGACTTTAGTTTGATAAGCAGCAGCAACCTCTTAAATATTAAGAAGCCAGTGGAACCTGTTGTGACATATCCAAAGGGAAGATCAGGAGAGAATGTTCATAGATATACTGTGTCTCACCACAAGCACCCTGAGTTCCCTGTTTGGCAAAGAATATCCTGCAATAGTAATTTGACAGTGCAAGTTGATTTGCTGGCCACTGCCTCCAGTTCTACAAAGAGGTCAATTGTCGAAAAAAGGGAGTTTTATCATCAGAGACTGTGGGATGAACTTCCTATATAAAGGAAAAGAAGCAGTGGCTGCTTGGTAGTAACTACTTCGAATGAGCACCTGGCCAGAATAACGATATATCCATGCTGACCACCTTGACAGGTTAGCTGTGAGGATGAACTCAGAGAAAATGTTGAACAAAAACTGAAAAAAAAAAAAAAAAAAAATGGTTTAAAGAAATCCCTATTTTCTAACTAACTTTTTTCCAACAAATATTTATGGAGCATTTACTACACATACCATGTATTCATAGCACATAGCATGACATGCCCACTTGGTAACCAAGAAATGGAAATACAAACCCTGTGAATTATTACTTTTAGATATCACAGAGGAATTAATAGATAATTTATCTCAATGTCAGTGAGATCTCACGAAGTACAGCCAATTAAGAAGTAAAAGATGGGCCGGGTGTGGTGGCTCACGCTTGTAATCCCACCACTTTGGGAGGCCTAGGTGGGTGGATCATGAGGTCAGGAGATCGAGACCATCCTCCGACATGGTGAAACCCTGTCTCTACTAAAAATACAAAAAGATTAGCCAGGTGTGGTGGTGGGCCCCTGTAGTTCCAGCTACTTGGGAGGCTGAGGCAGGAGAATGGTGTGAACCTGGGAGGCAGAGGTTGCAGTGAGCTGAGATCGTGCCACTGCTCTCCAGCCTGGGAAACAGAGCAAGATGCTGTCTCAAAAAAAAAAAAAAAAAAAAAAAAAAAAAAGTAAGATATGGCAAGGCAATGTTTGCTTCCATGGTTTGAATGTTCGTTCCCTTCAAAACTCATGTTGAAATGTACTTGCCATTGTAATGGTGTTGAAAGGTGGGAAATTTAAGAGGTTATTGGGCTGTGAGGGCTTCACCTTCATGGGTGGCATTACTGCCATTATAGAAGAGCTAGTTCAGCCCTTTTTTTTCTCTTGGTTCTTCTGCTCTTCTGCCTCGTGAGAAGCAGTGTGGCATTTAAGGCGTCATCTTGGGAGCAGTGACCAGGCCCTCACCAAGCAGGTGTTAAACCTACAAGCATCTTGATATTAGACTTCCCAGCTTTTAGTACTGTGGGCGAAGAAATTTTTATTTGTTATCAACTACCAAGTCCATGATATTCTGTTACAACAGCACAAATGGACTAAGATATTTACCTGAGAGATGCTTTATGACTTAACAGTATTTATATGTTAAAAAACAACAACAAAATCCACACATTAGAATATTCTTTTAAAAAACTCAGATACTTAATTTTATACCATGCCTCTAATTATATCGTGATATTTTTAGAGTAATTTGAAGTTAATTTTGCATAAAATATTTAAAATATCAAATACATTTATAGCTTACAATAACAGTCCAAGTATATAGACATAAAAATATTTTGAAAGCTAAAATATACATTTGAAAAGTTGTTTATTCTAGCGATATACACAATATACATACACTTACATATGTTTACATTTTTGTATACTTAGGTAGCCTCTTTTCCACTGGCCACTTCTAGCAAATGGCTCATCAATTTCTGTTTCCCTTCCATTACAAAAAATGTCTCTTCCACGGACATTCCCTTGCATGTACCTGGGATATAACAATAAAACCTTTTAGCTTTTCAGCTTTTCCACCGATTTCATGTTCTAGTTTCTCATGTAATTAATCAACACAGTTGTCAGAGTAAACAACCTGTCTTTTTCAAAGTTCCACAATGCTAAATAATTGTTTTCCTCCTTAAGCCTTTTATTTCACCTCAACTTTATATAATTAATATTTTTGCTCTTCATGATAGTTGCATCCAAACCAAGTTCCCCGCTATTCAGGGTATTTAATACAGATTATGTATTTCCAGTTCTAGAAATGAAGATCATCTTTACTTAATATGCTCAAGGCAGTTTTGGTCTAATCTGGACTTTTCTTCCAGATGCTGTGGACATTTACTATACCCTCAACAACTATCTAGTCTAACCAGATCTGGTCCTCATTAGATTGGCCCAGTATTTCCCACATATTTGACTGATTGTTCATCTTTCACTTTAAGCACAGTCTTTATCAATGAGTGTAACTGCCGGCTTTGCTTACTTTTGCAATTCGGTGGGCTGAATAACAAGTTATCTAATAATTTCTCTCTCTCTCTCTCTCTTTCTGTTTCTGTCTCCTTACTACCCTGTCTGTATATTCTACATTCTCTATCACATTGAGATGGTGTGGTAGTGGTATATGGTGTAACTGTATGAATGTGTGAGTGTAAGAAGTGCATTGGGGACACTGTTTTAGGCGGATATTCTTTCGGAAATCATCTCTCTCCTCTTATTTCAGGTCAAAGCTGAAAACGAATTCTCCATTGGATAGAAACACAGACACTTCTGAATATTGAACCTAGTAACTGCCAAGCTCTAAAAGCTATAATGTTTCTATTTAAAATTTTTCATGACTAATTTTGTTTAAGCTAAAATAACCTTATCAATGGATGGCAGCTCTGATTCTAAAACTGTGCTTGTCATCAGAAGAACTTCACATAAATATTATAAATACATGCATCCCAACACAAACCTAATTAATCATAATCTCTGTGAGATGATTCTCGGGAATCTCTGCATTTGAAAACCCTTATTTATCAGAAATATCCAAGTTTGAAATTCTCCAGTGAAAATTATATTGAAATGGTGTTGACTCTTAGTTTATTATGGGTAAAATATGTTTGAACTTACTTATATTTATAGAATATTAATTATATTTTGTCCTTTGTTATACCATCTCTCCAATTATACTGTGATACTTTTAGAGTAAGATATAGCTCACCCAGGCAGGAATCCAATGGCACAATCTCAGCTCACTGCAACCTCCGCCTCCCAGGTTCAAGCAATTCTCCTGCCTCTGCCTCAGCCTCCTGAGTAGCTGGGATTACAGGAATGTGCCACCACGCCTGGCTAATTTTGTATTTTTAGTAGAAACAGTGTTTCACCATGTTATTCAGGTTGGTCTCGATGGTCTCAAACTCCTGACCTTAGGTGATCCAATCCCTTCGGATGCTCAAAGTGCTGGGATTACAGGCATGAGCCACTGTGTCCGGCCTGTACATGCTTTCTAAAAGTTTTGAGAATGCAACTTTACATTTCCTAGGTTCACTGGTAAGGTTTACTCTTAATTGACAGTGTGGTCTCTGGGTGGAAATTAAGAAACTTCAGTGTGTTTCATTATTCTCGCTGTCCAAATATTCTGAAAAATAATCAAAGTAACTACCTGAAATTATTCAAGTTTGTTGATAAATCTTTAAGCCAAAGTAGGCAGGTTGCGAAGTTTTTTTCTAGTTATGCCACATCCCAGTTATAATAAAGTATTATGCAATGATTCACAAGGATGGTTGATCCTTTTCCTAGTTTCACCAGACAAGCACCTTACTATACTCATCTGAAGAATGGCAACAGCTTCCTAAATCATTACCCTTACTCAATTTTGATCTTCTCAAGTCAATGTCCCACACAGCACCAAGGTGATCTACAAAAATTTAAAATTAAAAAAAGCACATAATATAAATCTAAATTATATTATATCACTTACTCTCTTTAAACTCTCCAAATGGTTTCCCATTTGAATTAAAGACAATTACAGCTTCTTAGCACAGCCAATGGAATCCCAAATTATCTGGCCCCTGACTTTCTCTTACACCACTACCTTCTCATTCACTCTGCTCCCACAACAAAGGCCTTCTCTTTTTGGCTCTTAAAATTATCCTGTAGATCCAAAACTATGTAATTCCAAGAAGAAAAGGTAAGGGAAAATATTTATGATATTAGTTTGGCAATTATTTCTTTGATGTGACATCAAAGTTCAGGCAATAAAAGAAAAAGTAGACAAGTGGGACTACATCAAACTTGAAAACTTTTGTTCACTAAAGGATAGAATCATTGTGAAAAAGCAACCAACAGAATGGGAGAAAATATTTGCAATTGTATATTTAACAAGGAGTTAATATCCAGAATATATAAAGAACACATAGATCTCAACAACAAAACTCGAATAATTCAATTTTAGAAATGGGTGAAGGACTTGAATAGACATTTCTCCAACGATAATATAAAATGGCTGTATTAGTCCATTTTCACACTGCTGATAAAGACATGCCTGATACTGGGAAGAAAAAGATGTTTAATTGGACTTACAGTTCCACATGGCTGGGGAGGCCTCAGAATCATGGAGAGAGGTGAAGGGCTCTTCTTACATGGTGGCAGCAAGAGAAAATGAGGAAGAAGCAAAAGCAGAAACCCCTGATAAACCCATGAGATCCTGTGAGGCTTAGTCACTATCATGAAAATAGCATGAGAAAGACTGGCCCCCATGATTCAATTACCTCCCCCTGGGTCTCTACCACAACATGTGGGAATTCTGGGAGATACAAATCAGTCGAGATTTGGGTGGGAACACAGCCGAACCATATCAATGGCCAACAAGCTTATAAAATGATGTTTAACATCACTAATCATTACAAAAATGCAAACACAAACCACAATGAGATGTCCACTCACACTTACTAGAATGGCCACTTTCAAACACACACACACACACACACACACACAGAGAGAGAGAGAGAGAGACAGACAGAGAGAAAATAACAAGTTTTGGCAGAGATTTGGAGAAGTTAGAACCCACGCGCACTGTTGATGGGATTGTAAATGGTGCAAGCACTATAGAAAACAGTATGGCAGTCACCCAGAAAATTAAAAATAGAACTAACATATGATCCAACAATACCACTTCTGAGTATATATCCAGAAGAAATGAAAGCAGGGTGTCTAAGAGATATTTAAATATTCATGTCTACAGCAGCACTATTTATGACCACCAAGAGTTAGAAGCAACGCAAATGCCATCAATGGATAACTAAATAAACAAAATGTGTTATTTATATACAATAGAATACTATGCAGCCTTAAAAAGGAAAGAAATTGTGTCACATGCTACAACATGGTTGAAACTTGAGGATATTATGCTAAGTGAAATAAATCAGTCACAAAAGGACAAATTCTGATTTTACTTATATGAAGTATCTAAAGTAGTCAAATTCATAGATACAAAAAGTAGAATGGTAGTTGCCAGGGGCTCAGGGAAAGGGGAATTATACAATGTGTATATAGTTTCAGTGTTGCAAGATGAATAAGCTCTAGAAATCCGTTGCATAACAATGTAAATATACTTAATACAATGGAACTGCACGCTTAAAATGCTTAAGATGACAAATTTTATGCTATTTTTGTAACCACAGTGATACAAAAAGACTTAAATTTTTTTCTTTGCCTGGAAAGTCTTGTCCTTGAATCTTCTCATTTCTGACCCCTTCGTGGCATTCACTTTAGCTCATGTTTCCTCTGTCCAAAAGAGATCTCTCTTATAACCAATGTAAAGCAGCCTGCCTAAGTCACCTTCACATATGTTCTCCCTAATTTGTTTTCCTAATGGCACTTATTATCATCTGAATTTATCCTATTCACATTTACAGTATTTTCTGCTCCATCTCTGCCATTATAATGAATTTCTATGTCTTATACATTGGTATATGCTGAATATATAGAACTTTGAATGAATGATAGAATCTTCTCAATAAATAATTGTGAAATAATAAATGGGATATTTTAAGGATTGAGCAATGCAATGATTCTTGCTAACCTCTGAACAAATAAATCATATTCATTTCAGCAAGATGTGAAAGTTGTGTCGTATCACAGAATGTGTTTTGTAAACAAATTGAATTATTTGACTAATGTGAGCAAAGAAGAGTGATAACACGTTAAGCGGAAAGTGAGTGAGCGATAAGGGCTAAATGTGGACATATAAAGGATTCAGTAAAATGGAAAAGCTGAATAAGTAGTTAGAATAAGGTAAAGTCACGTTTAGATGGGCTCATTTGTCATGTGTGAAAGGGAACAGAGAACCAAGTGAAATAGTTGGGAACTAATACAGGTATGGAGAGGAAAGAACAAAATACAGAGGCAGAATAGGGAAGTATAAATCTTAGATGATAACCTAATATGCAAGCAGAAGTACACTTAAGACACATGTGTATCTGAATTATTTAGATCAGAGGAAACATGCCATCCCTTTCTTCAGCTATGTGACACATTCAAAACCAGGATTTGTTGAGATATTAGAGAATGATAATGAAAAAAGGTTGAATTCAAGAAATTAATTTCTGTAAATGTCTTTGAACTTAACTTATAAGTGATGAGGATGAGGACAATGATGATGATAATGATGATTATGACATACATTTAGTTACAGAGACCTTTAAAATTTACCATCTATCCAATGAGGTCAATCACTGACAGATAACAAGAGCCATTGTTAGAGAAGTTATTTTTGTTAAAAATTATTCACTGTGTTGAGTGAAAATCTGGGAACTTCTATTTTATCTTTTTAATCATATTATTGCCCACTAAACTAATAAAGAATGCCTGCTTTTTGTGTATAAGAAGTATTCAAATATCTGATAATGTCAATCTCGACTCATAATGAATAAAGTAATTTATAGGCTAAACCTCTGGTAACTCCACCCATTTCATCTCAGAACACTCAGTATTATGATACTCTGTGATTTTGCTTTTCAAAATTATCTTGAAAATATTTTATGTTAAAATGTATGCAATATTTCAGAAGTAGTTGTATAATTAAGGTATTATATCCCTTAATTCTGAATATTATATTTTATATTGTTAGTTTGGCAAGAAATATCATGAGGAGAGCCCAGAGCTATTTCATTGGAACTTTTTTGTGTCAAGTCTTCTACTTACATGGCTAAATTGTTAAAATAAAAGCAAAATTCTTAATTTAATCTCAGAAATTGTCATATTGCTTTTAGTCCAATATGATAGCTGTAATATGCAATTTTATCATCCAATATATTAGGTATTCATTCACTTTTATATTTGTAAATCTCACAACAACCAAGAGTGCTTAACAAAGTATAATAGGTAACTACAGGAGATGTTCCTCAGTACAGAAATTAGGGGCACAAGAAAGTAGAACAAATACTGCAGGGAACTTTAGATTGCTACAGGAGACAAGAACTATTTGACCCAGAGAATAGCTCCTTGTCCGAGAAAAATAAAACTCACAAACATCGCATTTACTTATTACATTTCCCCTTACTGCAAAGAGAGAGTTTATTCTCAGAATCTGTATTCATTGCCAAGGAGAGAAGAAAACTTTAAAAATAACTGAGGAAACATACCAGAGTTACAAATATTGATCAAGTCAGACATTCATTTATAAATATGTATGTACAGTTAATCTTTCCAAAAATTTGCAGAATACTTCATATAGAGTAAATTTGGAATACACTAATATTCATTTATTTAGCAAATGTTTATTGACTACCCACTCTGTGTGGGCAGTCATTTTTTTTAAACACTAGGGATAGAAATGTGAACTAGCTAATAAGGCATTAGCCATCAAGGTGCAAACAAAGGAACAGAATTAATGCAAATGAAAGATAAATTCAGGTACAGTTCACACCAGCTGAAGTATTAAAGAGCATTTTTAACAAAATAATAACAGACTGCTTTAGCATGTTGAAAATGTGATTGATAACATACATGTTAAAGCATGTGAATGATAAAAAAAGTGTTTAGTAAACAACATATAAAGGGCTGAATAGTTAAACATGTATCACTAAAAACAAAAATAGAAAACCAAACACTAAGACAAGTGATTCTCACAGAATACCTGATAAAAGATAAAAAGATGAATGCTGTCATTGTGAAGGGTCCTTTTCAGATGTACTTAAACATGGCTTCTGCACATAGGAAAGAATACGAAGAAGTATTTCTGGTTTTAAAAAAATATTTGATTATTACAATCACCAATTCAAAACCTTGATTATTTATAGACAAATTTATAAAAATAATTTTATTTAAAATAATACATTTCTAGAAATGTTTTAGAATTTTACTAATCAAACTCCCCTTTTTCAACTTTAAGCTGTGTCTAAAATATTGTAGGTTTCATTTCTTCTTTAGTGACTTATTTTGCTGGTTAATACAAGTTGAGTATTACTAATCTATGACACCACGATTGCAAAATTCCAGACTTGACTTCATGTGATAGGTCACAATCAAAACACGGGCACATAACACAGAGATTATTCAGTGTCCCCAAGGGAAAAAGAACTTCCTGCCCCTCTTCAGCTGCGATATTTCATTTCCATACATGCCTAGATTCTCCCACATAAGCACGCTCACAAAGGTTAATAAAATGGCACATGTGCAGCCCTGACACACCAGTGATTGGTTTCCAATGATTGGTTTCCAATGATGCCCTACACGGGCCCAAGATCTACATGCATCACTCACTGTGTTTTTTTGCTTGTTCTCTTCTTTGAGTTTTAAAGATAGTGTTGAAAATGTTTAAAAGGCCTGCAGATACCTCTACAGGAAACAATAACAAGAAAAGCAGAAAGCATTTACGTTTACCTACAGCGCAGAAAGTCAACCTGTTGGAGAAACTGTTGCTCCAACAGCATGACTATTTTTGCAGTAGACAAACATAGTATAGATAGTGATATGTATTAAATATGTTACAGAAAAGCATGGTGCTGGAATGACCACCACATATGACCCCTCAAAACAGAAGGATAAACTGTTGATATTCTATGCTAATAGTGATGAATAGAAGTAATGAAAAACAGAAAACTTGCATAAAGATAAAAATAAAGATCTTGATTATGTATTGAAAGAGTGGATCCATCAGGATCACAGTAAACAAATGTCACTTAACAGTATTCTGATCATGAAGAAAGCAAAGATCCATCACGGTGAACTGAAAAGTGAAGGGAACTATGAATATCAACAGGCTCATTGCAGAAATTTAAGAAAAGACAGGGGCTTAAATTTTTAAAGATTTATAGTGATAAAGCATCTGCTGATCATGAATCAACGGATACATTTATTGACAAGTATGCTAAGGTTATCACTGATGAAAATTTGACACCAGAACAAGTCTATAATGTTGCTGAAATATCACTGTTTGGGCATTATTACCCCAGAAAGACCCTGACTACATATGATGAGACAGCACCTACAGGAATTGAGGATATCAAGGACAAAATATTTGTGCTGGTATTTGCTAATGCAACAGGCACACATAAGAAGGCACTTGCTGTGATAGACAACAGCTTGAGTACTCCCTGTTTTCAAGGAGTGAATTTCTTTCTTTCTTTTTTTTCTTTTTTTATTTTATTTTATTTTATTTTTTTGAGAAGGAGTCTCGCTCTGTTGCCACGCTGGAGTGCAGTGGCGCGATCTCAGCTCACTGCAACCTTCGACTCCCACGTTCAAGCTATTATCCTGTCTCAGCCTCCTGAGTAGCTGGGTTTACAGGCACGTGCCACCATGCCCAGCTAATTTTTATATTTTTAGTAGAGACAGGGTTTCACCATGTTAGCCAGGATGGTCTCAATCTCCTGACCTCATGATCTGCCCTCCTCGGCCTCCCAAAGTACTGGAGTGAATTTCTTACCAGTCCTATATTGATTATGCTAGCAAAAAGTCATGGATAACCAGAGACATCATTTCTGACTGGTATCATAAACATTTTTTACTAGAGTAGCTCATGCTCATTGCAGGAAAGCTGGATTCAATGACGACTGCAAGATTTTGTTATTGCCTGACAACTGTTCTGCTCATCCTCCAGCTGAAATTCTTATAACAATAATGTTCATATTATATATTTTTCCCAAAATATGACTTCAGTAATTCACTCATGTGGCCAGAGTATCTTTAGATCAATGAAGAGTAAATGTAAAAACACACTTAAATCAGCATGGTAGCAGCGGTGAACAGAGGAGTAGGTGTGGAAGGTTTACAAAAGGTTTTTAGCATCAAATATGCTATATATACTGTTTCAAATACTTGAAACACAGTGACTGAAGACACAGATGTGCATGTATAACATAACCTTATCAGTGATCATGATGAGCAAGATGGTGACTTTGAAGGATTCCATACGTCAAGTAAGCAAAAAAGTCTGACCTCCTTACCTATGCCAAATACATACCTTCAGAGTCTTTCAGTAAGCTATAAGAAGGGAATATCATATAATATTTTAACATCAATAATGAAGCTCATGTTCTTCATTTATTGATTGATAGTAAAAATAGCTGAAATGGTTCTGAATCAAGGTGATCATGATAATAATGATGATGAATATGACATTATTAACTGCAGACAAGTGCCTATAAAAGACATGGTACAAATGTGTGATGAGCTTATTGAGGGACTAGAGCAGTGTGCAATTTTAACAGAAAAAGGAATCATGTCAGTTTATAAAATCAAAGGGAGACTTCAGAGACAAAAATCATTGTTAATGAGGCAAATTACACTGGAGGAAATATTGTAAAAATATATACAGCAAAATGCCTCCTCATTCCAGAGGATCCACTTTATGGCTCCCCAAATGCTTCAGATGTTTTTTCTTACCTGAAAAAAAAAAAAATACGATGTATGCCAACCGTTTAATCAAAACACAGCATTATAGGTGGAGATTGAAAGCCAGCTGTCATTTGTTGTTACTACTATTGGAACAGCTGGTACAGGTATTCTGGTGATGCTACTGTGCTGCTTAGTTACCCTGAACCCATAACTTTTTCACTGCATTAATGGTATGTCATATTTTTTCTTAAGTACTTATGTGTGAATAAGAAAATTATTGCTAATCCATAGTATATAGCTTCATAGTCAGATATTATAGTGATTCCAAACAATCACAGACTGTCCACACGGGTCACTGAGGTAGTGAATCATTTGCTTTCTGATTGTTCAATGTATACTTTGTTTCATTTATAAAATTATTTAAAAATATTGCATAACAATACCTACCCTGAAGGTAAGGTTTTCAAATTGTAAAAATACAAAATGAATATATGAAATATAAACAAACTTTGTGTTTACACTTGGATGCCATCACAAAGATATCTCATTATGTATATGTAAATATTTCAAAACATTAAAAAATCTAAAATTCAAAACACTCTGATCCCCAGATTTTCAGATGAGGGATACTCAATCTGTATACAAAATCTTGTAAAAATAATTATTTCTTGTAATTCTAACAAGTAAACTTAAATATAGTGATTCTTAAGGTTTTTTAAAATGTCATGTCCTATTAATAAGCTAGTAACATTTTCTTGATATTAAAAGTATAATTGATTGGTATTATACTTTTTATTATTATACTTTAAGTTTTAGGGTACATGTGCACAATGTGCAGGTTTGTTACATATGCATACATGTGCCATGTTGGTGTGCTGCACCCATTGACTCGTCATTTAACATTAGGTATATCTCCTAATGCTATCTCTTTCCCCTTCCCACACCCCACAACAGGCCCTGGAGTGTGATGTTTCCCTTCCTGTTTCCAAGTGTTCTCATTGTTCAATTCCCACCTATGAGTGAGAACATGCGGTGTTTGGTTTTTTGTCCTTGCAATAGTTTGCTGAGAATGATGGTTTCCAGCTTCATCCATGTCCCTACAAAGGACATGAACTCATCATTTTTATGGCTGCATAGTATTCCATGGTGTATATGTGCCACATTTTCTTAATCCAGTCTATCATTTTTGGACATTTGGGTTGGTTCCAAGTCTTTGCTATTGTGAATAGTGCCGCAATAAACATACGTGTGCATGTGTCTTTATAGCAGCATGATTTATAATCCTTTGGGTATATACCCAGTAATGGATGGCTGGGTCAAATGGTATTTCTAGTTCTAGATCCCTGAGGAATCACCACACTGACTTCCACAATGGTTGAACTAGTTTACAGTCCCACCAACAGTGTAAAAGTGTTCCTCTTTCTCCACATCCTCTCCAGCACCTGTTGTTTCCTGACTTTTTAATGATCGCCATTCTAACTGGTGTGAGATGGTATCTCATTGTGGTTTTGATTTGCATTTCTCAGATGGCCAGTGATGATGAGCATTTTTTCATGTGTCTGTTGGCTGCATAAATGTTTTCTTTTGAGAAGTGTCTGTTCATATCCTTTGCCCACTTGTTGATGGAGTTGTTTGTTTTTTTCTTGTAAACCTGTTTGAGTTCCTTGTAGATTCTGGATATTAGCCCTTTGTCAGATGAGTAGATTGCAAAATTTTCTCCCATTCTGTAGGTTGCCTGTTCACTCTGATGGCAGTTTCTTTTGCTGTGCAGAAGCTCTTTAGTTTAATTAGATCCCATTTGTCAATTTTGGCTTTTGTTGCCATCGCTTTTGGTGTTTTAGTCATGAAGTCCTTGACCATGCCTATGTCCTGAATGGTATTGCCTAGGTTTTCTTCTAGGGTTTTTATGGTTTTAGGTCTAACATTTAAGTCTTTAGTCCATCTTGAATTAATTTTTGTATAAGGTGTAAGGAAGGGATCCAGTTTCAGCTTTCTACATATGGCTATCCAGTTTCCCAGCACCATAACATTTAATGTATACATGTGCAATATATGAAGTTTAGAAATATTGAAAATGACTCTACCTCAGTGGGTAAAACTAAAACTCTTAACAAATTGATATTGCTAATATTATAACCAACTGCAAAAAGCTGCATTAAGTCAAATGATGGACATCTCTTCTTTTTATTTATTTGCTTGCATTTATTGCCTAATTTTTTAATGATTAATCCAGTTGCTCACCAATGTGTCCTTGAGTGAATATAATCTGCATAAATAATAGTTTATTTATAGAAATAATTAGCTGTATTAGGAACATTTGAGCCTCATTAAGACATTAATTTGCTAAATGATGTGCTAAACTGTAATATTTAAACAAACCTTTTAATAATTGAAATCCCATCTTGATAAGTGATGCTGAATGTGTCATTACTATTAGCTTGGGGTCCTGATACCTAATAAAGATAGTCGCTGTGTATTTCCAACCATCTTCATAAATAACAGTCATTTATCTGGAGACCATATGTATGAATAATTATTGAGTATAAAGTTAATAACTGACATGGAATCAAAAAACACTTAAAAGACAATAATCTGTCAATAACCTATGTATAGAAGACATCACTGAATCCACTTACATTTATGTGAGATAAAATCATAACAATTTATTGCTTCTCGGGCTTTTGGCTAAGATCAAGTATAAAATCATAAGAATTGATTTGTTAATACCTACAGCAGAACACCATTAGCATCTTGGGAAAAATTCCAGAGGAAGGAACCTCTGAAATGTGATGCAATCTATGACGTCTTTTTAAAAATTGCCTAAAAAAGTTGTTCAACTTACCACTTGCGTTTTCTAGGAAGAAGATTTTGGCTATGTCTACAAAAGTGCAGAAAAAGAAAGAAGATCTGAGTATATTATCAGCATAATTCAAATAAAGGGATATCAAATGTTAAGAAAAATTGGGTCTTCTGTATTGATTTTAATAGAAATTTACTTGATATTCCGCATTCTTACAAAGCTATGAGAAAGTAAACACTGCCGCTTTTCTCCAACATCATTTGACTATGATGGTCTCCTATTATCTCAACAAACTGACCCTTTATATTACTATCTTAAGCACCATTTTTCATGGAGCAGCCACCTGGAAAGCAGGCTTCCTCCACCTCAAACTGAAGCACCAGAGTGGAAGGAGTATTAATCATTTAGATCACCTTCCCTGATGCTAGAATGTCTCTTATTGTGATCATATACTATCTTTCTTTGAAGGTATACTCTATGGCAAAGAACTATTAACTTCTATTTATTCAACCATTATTTGAACACCAATTGTGATCTTTGAAATTTCTTTATATATAGTGCAAAAACATTTAAGAAACAAATAAAGCTCTTGGAATTTAAATTTTGGATCATTCTTTTAAAACTTTAAGTATTTTTAAAGCATTTAATTTCAAAATTAAAATCCAAAAAATTTTAGAAATACCGACAGAAAAAGCTCTCTCTCTCTCTCTTTCTCTCTCTCTCTCTCTCTCACACACACACACACACACACGAAAACCACTTTATAATAAAATGCCTGCATCCCAAATAAAATTTTAAAGTGCATCAAACGTTTTATAATTTTTATGCCTAACACCACGATGTACTGCATAACTAGGGAGAGTAAAGGGGAAATAATGAGGACAAGTTAAGTTAGAATAGGTAAGGCATGAGGCAGAAAGCTGAAGGAAGGGATGAGAAAATGAGCAAATTGAAGGGTAAGGTAAAGGAAACTTCATGAAAAATATCCAAGTTTTGATTTATCAAAAGTATTCTAATAATAATACACAGAAAACTTGGAAGCGATTGAAATTTAATCACGAAAACAAAATTTCTAAGGGGAAAAAACAAATAAAAAGAATTATTTACTATTTGTGAATTTGTTTAGCGTGATAAGCTTTGAAAAGGAAAAAAGGCTGTAAAATATCTTCAAAGGGATACCCTAGTTAAATGAAAAAAAAATTATTATTTAAGTCTAATCATCAGTAAGGAGAGTGTTTTCCCTGGATAATGATATTAAAATGACACATTTGTTTCATTAAAGGTTTAAGGGTTTTTAAATTTTAACACAAAGTCAGTTAATGACTTTGCAAAAAGGGTGAATGACTTTTGCTGAAACATTTGCACACTATGAAATTAAAATGGTGGAATCAGCTTAACATCAAATAATGACAAACTGGTCATCAAATTAAATGTATTTTAGTCCTCCTTTCTTGCAACAACTGGTTATTTTTCTGTATCATTATTTAATAAGGTTCTAATTAAAATGCAAATTTCATTTAAATTTTTTAAAATGGACTTATCATTCCAAAATGGACAATACAAAGTTATATAGTATCATGATTTAAAGAACCAAAAAATAAATATGCCAAGACTTTATTCAATTAATTCCCCAAAGAAAAATTATTCTAAATTTATACAATCTCTTATTTTTTGTTAAAGTTAAAATTATGTATTTTCTAACTAATTTTGTTTTGAAACAGTAAACAGCATTGTGTTTCTCCTTATTAAACCGACAGCAAAAACTAAAATTAAACATATTTATAATAGCATTCAAAAAAGTTACATTAACAATTGAATAGATTAAGAAATAAAGTACTCTGTAAAATGTCAAATTTTAACCAGGCAAGAAGGAAAACAATTATCCTAGCTAGTAGGATCATTCTAATTTTGCATTGTTTTTTGCATAATTAGATGCCTGGGTATTCATTACTCTTTACGTGAAGCATTCTCCAGTGTCCCTTGTTAGAGGAGATAAGCCATATTGAAGGATTTTCTAGACATACACTGGAGTATCCTTTTCTTCTGAAAGAGGAATGTTTTAAAACCATTCCATGTGGTGGCCATATTGGGGACTCATCATTATTATACATATATAAATATAAATGTAGCCATAAAGATATAAAATAACAATCCCCCACATTATGAGAAAGGAACGTATATCTTCAGTGATTGACTAAACCATGAAATAGTGGGAATGCTATGAAAATGTTGCATGCTCAAAGACAAATCTTCCCAGCTATTGTAATTTCTAAATTCACCATTTCTTTGGTTAATAGTTGTCATATATCAAGCAGTAAACTCGCAAAATATAAGTAGGTTGTATGGCATCTATGTACAATTATATGCTCCTGCATTAAGAAATTAATATGGTTCTCTGATAAAACTTGTGCTTCCTACTTATTTTAAACTTTAAATGAATGCCACAAGAACATTAAACTGTTTGCCATTATATATTTTGATTGCTTTTTCCAATTCTCAAGAAAATTTTAAAAATGTAAATTTAAAATATATTTTTAATTCCAGAATTTCCAGTGATTCCTCTCTTAACCAAGCTTAGCTCTCTTTAAGGATATTCACTTGATTAAACATAATCCATATTCAAGATCTCTCAATGTGGACTAACAATGGAAATGGTAATTTCTTATTAAAGCTATTTCCAATTATAGAGAGAAAATTGTACAAATGAGAATAATTATACGAATAGTTCAGATACATCCATTAAGTTCCTGTAGTTACGTCTAATGTTACTGTGCTTTGGTGTTTTGTTTCGTGTATCCATTGTGCTAGTATAATCCCAATCAAGTTGATATTTGTCTTACTCCATTGGGGCTGCTATAACAAAATGCCATACACTGGGTAGCTTATAGCAACATAAATTTATTTCTTACAGTTCTGGAATTTGAGAAGTCCAAGATTAAGTTCCTGGCAGATTCCATGTCTGGTAAGGACCTGTTTTCTGGTTTATAAATGGTGGCTTTTTGCCATGTTCTCACATGGTAGAAGGGGCTAGGGCATTAACCCTAATCATGAGGGATTCACCGTCATAGTCTATCACCCCCAAAGCCCTCACTCCTAATACTATCACCTTGGGGGTTAGAATTTCAACATACGAATTTGAGGGGGACACAAACATTCAAACCATAGCTATATTATAATAAATGATTTAATATTTCTCAGTCTCCCTATCTAGAAACTGAGATTAGAAGTTCAGTGTAATACATTTCTACCATTATGCGGCTGCTTTACTCCCTCATCTTTACTTGAATTTACTGTACAAACTCCTTTACTATTGTTTTGCCACTTCTCTTTGGCTATCAAAGTTCCAGTCGGAAATATTCTCTCTCATCTTTTAATGACAACAGTCCGTTAGACTTGTTAGTAGCTTTACTCTAACAGATCACCTATCAGCTGCAGGGGCTTTGACTCATGAATGGTTAGTGCCATAGAGATTAGCAATAAAGGTGGAATACGAAATAAAGGTGACAGTGAATACAGGTTGATAAGCCCAGATCTCCAGTGATTTGTAATTTATTGGCTAGGACCCAGAATTTAAAATATCCGATAGAGAGAAGTGCCAGTTCAGAATGTCAGCAGTCAAATAAATGTGGTCTCTTCAACTGACACGATTTAAAACAAAAATATGTAATGTAATATACTTTCACATATTATACAAAAATTTAATGGTATAATGCAATAAAACATTTGTTTTATTTGTACAAACAATCCATGATTATTATTAGTTTCATCCTCCTTACCTACTGCCACCATTTACTCAGTTTCAGTTAATATAAGGTGATATTTTCTAAAAGACAAAATTCTGAATTGAAATGCAAGATGATTACTTATTAGAGACTTAAAGAACTATCAGACTATCCGTAAACAATTTTGTCATTTTGTTTTTAAAAAGTTGTTAATTGTTGAGCTCTGCCTTCAATTATATTGTCAAATACATAGGCAGTTGAGTAGAAGTCATACAAAAATAAATCAAAATCTGGTTTTCTCCTTGCTTTAATGAAGAGCAGTGACAGTTACATAATCCTAATCCATGAAGAATTTATCTACATAAGCCAAATATGAACCATACATAGGTACAGAGAGAGAGATGACAAGAGAGAATCAATTTTTATAATGATATAGCACTAGTAAGCTTGAAGAATTTACTTATTTCACCAAGGAAAACTTGTGAGGTTTTTTCCTCCAAAATTAACAAAAAGAAACACTGATAGGGAGAAGTATAGCATTTATGTTGCCATATGTCTTGGGGAACACTGCAGTTTTAGTAACTAGATGCTGTCTTCAGTTTATCATCTTCAAAGCATATTAACTTTCCTTAAATAGGATTTTCTGTAAAGAATTCTACTTTAAATGTACGGTTAGCTTGGTTTATTCTATATAGCTTAGAGTTTTCCAAGCAATGCTTGAATATAAATTCAATCAAATTCCCAATAGAATGTAAGAATGCACAAATGAAATACAATTCAAATGATATGACTCAAATATTGGGGCCCAAGATTAACATAATTTTTACTATATAGTTGCATCTATATCCCTGATAAAGTATATATAAACATATTTGATCTGGCTAGGTGCAGTGGCTCACGCCTGTAATCTCAGTACTTTGGGAGACCAAGGTGGGTGGATCAGGAGGTCAGGAGATCCACACCATCCTGCCTAACACAGTGAAACCCTGTCTCTATTAAAAATACAAAAAATTAGTCAGGCGTGGTGGCACACGCCTGTAGTCCCAGCTACTCGGGCAGCTGAGGCAGTAGAATCGCTTGAACCCGGGACGCAGAGGTTGCAGTGAGCAGAGATCGCATCACTGCACTCCAGCCTGAGCGACAGACTGAGACTCCGTCTCAAAAAAAAAAAAAAAAAAAAAAAAAAAAAGAAAAAATATGTATTTCAAATACCTGATTATTTGAAGATAAAATGTTAGGAAAATATTAGGAAAAATTCATTCAGGTTTTCCAGAATGAACTCTAATATCAAAAAGTGCCAATAGATGTTAGAAATTACTGTTATCTTTATAAGCAGAATACAAAATATAAGCATTACATGTAGTTCTGTGAATTTAAAGCAAAATATACAGCATATAGATTGATTCCATACCTAGAATACAATTTCAATAGAAACATTTCTAACATTTTCCCTAATAACTTGCACAGAGTGTTTGACTTGTTTCGTTGTTTTCGTTTTCAGTAATGAATGAATGAAAAGAAAAGCACATGAAAATATGCTGAAAAATATTCATAGCAAATTATAATAATCTAATTAGACAGAAATTTTATGATATCATGGTCTATGTGTGTTATTCCTCTATGTTTCTGCAGCTAGTACAGTGCTTTGAACATAAAAAATAATTTAATGTATATTTATGAAGTGAATGAACAATTATGTTTTAGTATCTACTGTATATTCAATACTGTAATAAATGACATGAAGGCTACAGAAACATGTGGTTTTCAGAGTGTCCAAATCCTTCTAAAAGTTGTGAAATGAAGCAAATGTGGGGTGGGGGAGGTGCTTTTAAGTACATATTTCTAAATCCACAGAACCAAAGTAATCTGCTTTTTTAAAATGTTGAGAATTTTATGTCATAAAGGGACAAATTGAATATCAGATCTGAAAAAGGAAAAGATAGAACTTGACAGTAACCTAACCAAATGGAAAGAAATATCTAAGGGCTTTAATCATAAGGTAGCTGGGACAGGATTTTGGTGAATCATGGCAAACCAGTCTCAGAAGGAAGTGTTGACAGTACCCATTCTCTCAGCTTTCTAGTGGGAGGTGGCTCTTCTAAGAAATATCAAATATCCTGACCTGATTTTTAAGATCAGTTTTCAGGTGAAGAAACATATAGATTATAAACATGGAGGATTTGGTGTCCCATTGGTAAGACCATTCATACAGTAAGATGGATGAATCAGGCTATTTCAGCATTTTGTCTTTTTAAATATCTTATTTTTCTCTCGGTTTTCTAATATTATGTTCAAAATCCCCTGATTATTACATAGCTCCTCACATAGATTTTCTATAGGAGAATAATATATTTGTCATCATTTATGTAGACCCAGAGTATGCTTGTTATTTAGTAGTAATTTCTCACTGGAAATTAATTAGTAATTTGATGATTATTTTATTTCCTCATGGAAAGAAAATGAGCTAACAAGAAGATAGGGCTATTACCTATCTTCTATGAAAGTCTATGAAAGATACATATGTCATTATTAATTTTACAAAGCAATTTCATAACCTAGGGCATTACGAGTTTACCTCTAAGAAATAGATTTGGTTGATATGTACTGAGAAATCAAGGATCTGAACCTGTAATGTAGAGAGACTGCCCTTGGACCTTGGAAAATGCACCAGATACTAAATGCCACTGACTAGACTATTGGGAAATAGATTTTCCCAGGGGTACTTGGCATTACTGCATAATGTTCCTTTTAAACAACAACTAAGAAATCTGGAACTGAAGCCAAATTATGGTGAAAACAAGAATCAAAATTATTTGCCATTAGTAGCCTGTACTATCACTGTTGCTTCTTGTTGTTTTGTAACATTGGCTTCTTACATAAAGAATTTATCAGCGGCACCTTTTAAATCTGAGGATCTAATGAAGTAAGAAAAGACAATAGCCTATAAAGAGCAAATGGCACCTGGGGGTAATAGAGGGTGCTGCCTCCCTCTCTCCTCTACATGCTGCCACTGCACTAGAATTGGCAGAGGCTAGACATGTTATAACATCTGCATAGACTGGTACACAGTAATATTTATCTTCTTCTGCCTCACTTAACCATGCCTTTTCAAACAAGTGTTACTTTTACTTTTCCTCTCAGAAAAATCTCCATTATGTTATTTTTAAATGTGTATTCTACAATTGGCATTAAAATCAGACAGACTGGATGGATGTGGTCGCTTATGCCTGTAATCTCATCACTTTGGGAGGCTGAGGCAGGTGGATCACTGGAGTCCAGGAGTTTGAGACCAGCCTGGCCAACATAGCAAGACCACATGTCTACAAAAAATACAAAAATTAGCCGAGTGTGTTGGTGCGTGCCTGTAGTTCCAGCTACTCAGGAGGCTGAGGCACAAGAATTGCTTGAGCCCAGGAGGCAGAAACTGCAGTGAGCTGAGACTGGGCCACTGCCTTCCAGTCTGGACAATAGAGTGAGATCTTGTCTCAAAAAACTTAAAAAAAAAAAAAAAATTAGGCAGACGTTAATTCCAATATCATTTTTGCCATAATTTAGTGTGTAACCAGAGGAAAGCTGAGGATCCTAATAGCCTTCACTCTACTGAATGAAAACAGTATCTGCTATGCCAGTGAGGGATCATCAGGATTTTTTGAAGGTCCTCTTAGTGGTTGGCTAGGTTCTTTCTGTGGTTACTACTACATATGGAAGAGGAACATCTTTCTATATAGAGATATTTAGTCAAATTCAAAAGTATAAATTATAATAGAACTTTTGAGTAGAAAAATTGTTTAAAATTATGAATTATAACCTTTAAAGTTGAGGAAATACTTTCCCTACTCTGGACAATTTCTAGTTTGAAGCAGTTTCTTTTTTATTTTTAAATAATATAAGTCCTCTTATATCCATGTGTTTAATAAGGTATTTGGGTTTCTGTGCTACATAGTGACCAGAAAGTTTTCTAAGCACGGTTAGAGAAGTTATTGTTTTTCCTTTTTGTTTTGTTTTTTACAATATTTTTAAATAAGCAGTTTGCAAATTTGCCTCTAGATTCTTCACATCTATAAAACTTAATGAGTCTCTCATAAATTACAGACCTCATGACTCACAAAAGGTATAATTAATAATTTTACTTGTTGAGTGGAACATGTGAACATAACTTTTCAATTTAAAAATAATTCTATAAAATATAGCCCTGGGGTTTAAATTCACCACTTATTTTTCATGAATTACTTTAGTAAAACACTCTTTTCCTAGAGTTGATTTCAAAATATTATTCGTCCACTCTATGCTAGGACCATATTGATGTACTAGCAGATGGAAATGGTATTGGGAAAGTCGTCAGTGAAATAAATGACTAAAGACAGAGCTTAAAAGTATGACATATACAAATTGAAGGCCAGATTGATGTTCTTTTTAGTCCATAAATCAATTCAATATAATCTCTTGTCTAAGAAAATAGTTCATTTGACTAAATTTGCAGTGATATTTTTAACCCAACTTTTCTCGAAGACACAGCTTATGTGGCCTAAAGAATTGCCAGCACATAAAAAAGTCTCCAACATAAAACGACAGTCAGAGGGGAAGGTCAGTTAGAATGGAATGACGAGTGTCTGTCCACTTGAAATGGCAGTCTTTTATTGCTATCTGCTGCAGATAGGCTTAAAGATTTTACAAGATCAGATTCCTGAAAGTGATCAATCTCTAAGAAGTAGAGCAATTAAAGGGCGTTAAGATAGCAAAATCAAAGCAAACACAAGTACATTTCTTACTTCTTAGTACCTTGAACCCTGGATGGGACTGCTTCAAAAAAGCAGGTCTTAGAAAACAGATCCACAGTGAAATAGCTCAGGGTTAAATTCTGAACCTTGTCCTGACGTATTTGGTAAAGATAATAAAATCATAATAATTAGTATCAGTAGCTAACATCTTCAGCTGCTGATACTGTTTGGCTGTGTCCCCACCAAAATCTCAACTTGAATTGTATCTCCCAGAATTCCCACGTGTTGTGGGAGGGGCCCAGGGGCAGGTAATTGAATCACGGAGGCTGTTTTTCCTTTGCTTTTCTTATGATAGTGAATAAGTATCATGAGATATGATAGGTTTATCATTGGTTTCCGCTTTTCTTTTTCCTCATTTTCTTTTGCCACGGCCATGTAAGAAGTGCATTTTGCCTCCCACCATGATTCTGAGTCCTCCCTAGCCATGTGGAACTGTAAGTCCAATTAAACCTCTTTTTCTGCCCAGTCTCAGGTATATCTTTATCAGCAGCATGAAAATGGGCTAATACAGTAAATTGGTACCAGTAGAGTGGGGCGTTGCTGAAAAGATATCCAAAAATGTGGAAGCAACTTTGGAACTGGGTAACAGGCAGAGATTGGAACAGTTTGAAGGGCTGAGAAGAAGACAGCAAAATGTGGGAAAGTTTGGAACTTCCTAGAGGTTTGTTGAATAGCTTTGCCCAAAATGCTGATAGTGATATGGACAATAAGGTGTAGGCTGAGGTGGTCTCAGATGGAGATGAGGAACTTGTTGGGAACTGGAGCAAAGGTGACTCTTGTTATATTTTAGCAGAGACTGGTGGCATTTTGCCCCTCTCTTAGAGATTTGTGGAACATTAAACTTCAGAGAGATGATTTAGGGTATCTGACAGAAGAAAGTTCTAAGCAGCAAAGCATTCAAGCAATGATTTGGTTGCTGTTAAAGGTATTCAGTGTTATAAAGGAAGCAGAGCATAAATGTTTGGAAAATTTGCAGTCTGACTATGCAATAGAAAAGAAAAACCCATTTTCTGGGAAGAGATTCAAACCAGCTGCAGAAATTTGTATAAGTAGCAATGAGCCTAACGTTAATCCCCAAGACCATAGGGAAAATCTCTCCAGGCCATGTCAGAGACCTTCACTGCAGCATCTCCCATCACAGGCCTGGAGGCCCAGGAGGAAAAAGTATTTTTGTGAGCCAGGCCCAGGGTCCCCATGCTGTGTGCAGCCTAGGGACTTGGTGCCCTGTGTCCTAACTGCAGCAGCCATGGCTGAAAGGGGCCAACATACAGCTTGGGCTGTGGCTTCAGAGGGTGGAAGCCCTAAGCCTTGGTAGCCTCCAGCTGATGTTGAGTCTGCAGGTGCACAGAAGTTGAGAATTGAAGTTTGGGAACCTCCGCCTAGATTTCAGGAGATTTATGGAAATGCCTGGGTGACCAGGCAAAAGTCTGCTGCAGGAGTGGGGCCCTCATGGAGAACCTCTGCTAAGGCAGTGTGGAAGGGAAATGTGGCGTCAGAGCTCCCACGGAGAGTCCCTACTGGGGCAATGCCTAGTGGATCTGTGAGAAGAGGGCCATCCTCCTCCAGACCCCAGAATGGAGAATCCACTACCAGCTTACACCATGTGCCTGGAAAAGCTGCAGACTCCTCCAGCCTGTGAAATCAGCTGGGAGGGAGGCTATTCCCTGCAAAGCCACAGAGGCAGAGCTGTCCAAGGCCATGGAAACCCACCTCTTGCATCAGACTGACCTGGATGTGAGACCTGGAGTCAAAGGAGATCATTTTGGAACTTTAAAATATGACTGCTCTGCTGGATTTTGGACTTGAGTGGGCCCTGTAACCCTTTCGTTTTGGTCAATTTCTTCCATTTGGGATGGCTGTATTTACCCAATACCTGTACCCCCATTTTATCTAGGAAGTAACTAGTTTGCTTTTGATTTTACAGGCTCATAGGCAGAAGGGACTTGTCTCAGATGAGACTTTGGACTGTGGACTTTTGGGTTAATGCTGAAATGAGTTAAGACTTTGGGGGACTGCTGGGAAGGTATGATTGGTTTTGAAATGTGAGCATATGAAATTTGATGGGGCTTGGGGCAGACTGATATGATTTGGCAGTGTCCTCACCCAAGTCTCAACTTGAATTGTATCTCCAAGAATTCCCACAGTTGTGGGAGGGACCCTGGGGGAGGTAATTGAATCATGGGGACCAGTCTTTCCAGTGGCATTCTTATGATAGTGAATAAGTCTTATGAAACCTGATGGGTTTATCAGGGGAAACCCTGCTTTTTCTTCTTCCTCATTTTCCCTTGCAGCTGCCATGTAATAAGTGCCTTTCACCTCCTGCCAAGATTCTGAGGCCTCTCCAGCCATGTGGAACTGTTAAGTCCAATAAACCTCTTTTTCTTGTCACTCTCAGGTATTTCTTTATCAGCAGCATAAAAACAGACTAATATAGATACATTAAAAATATCTCAAGGCTTGGCCGGGCGCGGTGGCTCACGCTTGTAATCCCAGCACTTTGGGAGGCCGAGGCGGGCGGATCACGAGGTCAGGAGATCGAGACCAGGTGAAACCCCGTCTCTACTAAAAATACAAAAAAAATTAGCTGGGCGTGGTGGCGGGCGCCTGTAGTCCCAGCTACTCAGAGAGGCTGAGGCAGGAGAATGGCGTGAACCCGGGAGGCGGAGCTTGCAGTGAGCCGAGATTGCGCCACTGCACTCCAGCCTGGGCGACAGACCGAGACTCCATCTCAAAAAAAAAAAAAAAAAAAAAAAAAAAAATATCTCAAGGCTTTCTTTATGGACACAAAAGTTATGCTATTGATATAAAAAACAATAATTGAGAATGCAACTTTCTTGGTTCCTTTTACTTCTTGGATCTCACTGCTGTACCTGACAGCAAATTTCAAGATAACATGATGTAATGGCAATTCTATAAAACTGAGATTTCCCAAGTGGTTTTACCAAAAACCTGCCCAGAAGAAGTTTTAGAAAAAAAAGTCTTGAATAAATTTCTCCACAACTTATTGCAAAGAAAATCCTTAAGATTTACAGCATTAATATATTAAGTCTCAGAGTGTCTTATTTTGTTTTTTAATTTTTCAAATATGTTTTATTTTAGAACCATAATTTTCATGAACACATATTGGCCTACATTGGCATTATGATTTCTAGAAATGTCAAAGCTACAGCAATGAGCATCCAATAGAATGATGCCCCAAAACCAAGGGAAGAGAATATTCAGGTTTACTTCTTGAGACCCTCAGCTTCAATCCCTCTCTCGCCCACAAAATAATATATAGCAATATAATATACTGAATCTGAGGAATTAGGTTATATATGAGAAACTGAAACGTACTAATCTAAACTAAATGTAAGCTAATCTAAATCAGTAAAAAACATTACTCAGAGAAAATTAAAGTTTTTTTTAAAATGTAAAATATATGTCCAGTGTATATTTTATCACTAGATATGATGAAGGAATAATTAAAATTGTAGTATCTCATATTTTATGTACAATATCAATAGAACATACTGAGAAAATTATCTGTGTTATAAAGGTTTATCCTGCTATTTGGACTATTTGCCAAGACACCACTTCTGATTTTATATTCAGGGACGGAAACAGACAACAGGCATTTTATTTAATTATTCCCATTGTACTGTGCACTGGAGGAAAAATCAAATGCATTAGCCTTGTAATATCTCACAAGGACAAGGCAAGGCAAGAAACACCTGTTTTTATATGCATATTTCATGGTTGCTCAAAGTTGAAATTTACTTTTTGAAATATGTACAAAGATAGGAGTAGGAAATGCATTTTTAAACGGCACAGTCAGCATTCAATGTCTTAAAACCATTACAGCCTAGAGATTTAATATTGCTCGCAAAATCAGTCCAGATAAGAAGTATCAGTTTTATTTGTATATAAAGAAGAGGTATTTAAATGATGCTAGTAAACCAGGATGAATCACGAACATTTTTCTATAACATTTTAAGTAGTAAAGAGTAGTGAAGAGTACACAGAACTACAAATTCATTGTATTTCAGGGATCATTTTTTGTCTAAAGAAACCATGAAGGGACTATCAAGATTACACTTGTTGATACTACCAAAGTGGAATTTAGTAGAAAACAAGAAAATGTCATAGTATATTTCTGCTAGGCTTATTAAAGATTGAAACAATCTCGTCTATACTATATTTCTATTCTTTTTATTTTGTATAAAGATTTTATTTTAAGAATTGTTTCAAGAGATGACCATCAATAATCAATGAGCAATAGCTCTATGTAAGGTATTAACCAGGACCTGGATTTTCAGCATTTCTGTCAAAGGCTTGAGCTTAAAAATAAAATAAAATATATTTTATCTATTCAATTGATTCCTCATGTAAAGATCAACTATCTCTAGGAAAAAATAATAAAGTTAAGTAGTTAATTTTAAAATAAATAATTAAAAAACCTAGAATACAAAAAATAACTTAATGGGCCGAGCACGGTGGCTTATACCTGTAATCCCAGTACTTTGGGAGGGCAAGGTGGGAAGATTGCTTGAGCCCAGGAGTTCAACACCAGCCTGGACAACGTGGTGAAACCCCATCTCAACTAAAAATACAAAAAGAAAAAATTACCTGAGCAGAGTCATATGCGCCTGTAGTCCCAGCTACTAGGGAGGCTGAGGTGGGAGAATCACCTGAGTCCAGGAAGTCAAGGCTACAGTGAGCTGTGATGGCATCATTGCACTCCAGCTTGAATGACAGAGTGAGACCGTTTCTCAAAAAAACCCAAACAAACATATGAATGGAATAAATTAATACACTATTAACTTACGGCTTTGCCAAATGTGATAGTCTCAAAGCCCAGATAAATGATATTAATAAGTTATAAAGATAAACATTTCATAATCGTCTGGTTGCATGTAATAGCTATTAGTATCATACAGCATAGATGAAACAGTATATTTTGATTTGAGTAACAATATCTAACAGATATTAGAAAAAGTTTAATTAATTACATAATAAACTTCTCATAGAAATAAAAAAAAAGATTACCTTGTGTGAGAGCTTCATCACAAAGGTAAGTGAATGAGGTCAGAGCTATTAGCTCTTTGCAGAATAAATAATAAGAGTAGTTTAATACATAAGTCCAGTTAATATTGAATATTATCAGTCTTTTGGGATTTTATGAATGGATGGTAAATTTTCACTTTACTTCTTACCTAATTCTCTAAGAAATCTCATGTAAAGAATCAGTGTTGATGTAATTATGTTAGCTCTCAGTATTAATAATGTATTCTTATTCAAATAATTAAATGTTAGTGTATAGTAGTGACCTTTATATTGCACAGGATTGGTTTAAGAAAAATCAATATTGTGAAAGTTTTATGTATCTGACTTCAAACTAGCACCCTTTGCCCACTTAGATAATACGGTATTTTCATAATATAATTTTGCAGATAAAATCTGACTTCCTAAGAATAACTGCATCAATTAGTCCCCTTTTCACCTTTCTGGAAGGGCCATTTCTTCACCTGCTTTTTCAATTATCTGATAGCTCTTTGTAATTCATGAAAAGCAATTGAAGCTGATCAATGCCAGAGAAGATTGCTAAAGAGGAAAAATCTATTGAATCATTTTAGAAAATATGAGAAAGACTCAATTACATACCTAATTTTATTCCCATGTCTATTTCATTCAAGTGGTTCAATAGATGCATGGAGTACTGCAGATTTTGAGGGTTTCTTTGTTTTTCTTTCTTTCTTTCTTTTCTGAGACAGAGTCTCACTCTGCTTCCCAGGCTGGAGTGCAGTGGCACCATCTCGGCTCACTGCATCCTCCGCCTCCCAGGTTCAAGCGATTCTCCTGCCTCAGCCTCCTAAGTAGCTGGGATTACAGGCGCATGACACCATGCCAGGTTAATTTTTTTTGTTTGCTTTTTTAGTAGAGATGGGGTTTCACCATGTTGGTCAGGATGGTCTCGAACTCCTGACCTTGTGATCCACTCGCTTCAGTCTCCCAAAGTGCTGGGATTACTGGAGTGAGCCACCGCGCCCAGCCAGGTTTCTTTAAATGACCATCATCCACTCATCTACTTATATGTCTTTTCAAACTTGTACTTTTCATTCAAGAAAGATGATGTGCTAACATTGATGCTTCATAACTAGACGATTAAGATTTCAATATTTTAAAATTGAGACATTCTCTGATATTCTTTTCATTTCAGTTATTCAGTGTAATAGACATGTTTCCAAAGAATGAAGGTTGATGAAGTATTTATAATTTTCAGAACTTTTCAAATTCTGTCTATGCTTTGTACATTCCCTTAACAGTTGAAGAAGTGTTAAGCAATTAGCTAACTCTTCTTGAATTTTGAAAAAACATTCAATGTCCATGCTCATGTCAGTGTATCATAAATACCAACAATTAGCAGAATCATGGATTTTTTTGCCAATATCTTATAATTACAGTTGTTCTACATCAAATTATCTGCTTAGTTAATATATTCAGATTATTCTTTAAATATAGAAGAATTTCATTTTTATATTGTCTATGAATTTATCTTCATACCTCCATATCCCTCTGAATGATCACAATTAAAAACTTTTGCTATAAAATGATAGCATTAAGAAAATGAAATGACCAGTCACAGACTAGAAACAGATGCAAAACTTACTGATAAAAGTCTTATACCCAGAATATATGATAATATGGTTTGAATATTTGTCCCTTCCAAATCTTATCTTGAAATGTGATCCTCAATGTTGGAGGTGGGGCCTGGTAGAAGGTATTTCATTCATGGTGTCAGATACCTCATGAATTCATTACTGCCCTCTTCATGGTAATGAGTAATTACTCACTGAGTTCACACAATATCTGGTCGTTTAAAATGTCTGGCTCCTCCTCCTCCTCCTTCCTCTCCTCCTCCTCCTCCTTCCTCTCCTCCTCCTCCTCCTCCTTCTTCTTCTTCCTCTTCTTCTTCTTCTCTCCTTCCCCTTCTCCTTCTCCTTCTCCCTCTCCTCCTCCTCCTCCTTCTTCTTCCTCTTCTTCTTCTTCTCTCTCTCTCTCTCTCTCCATGTGATATGCCTGTTCTTGCTTCACTTTATGCCATGAGTAAAAGCTCCCTGAGTCCTCAACAGAAGCAGAGCAGATGCTGGTGCCATGCTTCCTATACAGCCTACAGAACTGTAAGCCAATTAAACCACTTCCTTATACATTACCCAGCCTTAGATATTTCTTTATAGTGTCTAGTAATACAAAAATGGCCTCACATAGAAAATTGGTATTGAGGAGTGTGGCGTTGCTATAAAGATATCTGAAAATGTAGAAGCAGCTTTAGACCTGAGTAACGGGCAGAGATTGGATGAGCTCCTCATGCTATATTACTGACGTTAATTTCTGCAACAAAATACTACTAAATGCAATGACATGAACACACCTCAAAAACATAATGCTAAGTGAAAGAAATTAAATTCAAAAGACTGCATATTATATGATTATAAATCTATTACATTTATTGAATAGGCAAAACCATACAGATAGAAAGTAGGTCAGTAGTTCACTGGGACCAAGATAGGCTGAAGATGAGCATGAGGAGCATTGTTTGCATAAAGGAAATACTTGTGGTTGCTCATACCTATAATCCCAGCTACTTCTCAGGCTGACAGGGAGAATCACTTAAGGCTAGGAATTTGAGACCAGCCTGGGCAACATAGTAAGACCCTGTATCTAAAAAAAAAATGCATTAAAATTGGCGCGGTGGCTCAAGCCTGTAATCCCAGCACTTTGGGAGGCCGAGGCGGGCGGATCACGAGGTCAGGAGATCGAGACCATAGTGAAACCCCGTCTCTACTAAAAATACAAAAAATTAGCCGGGCGCGGTGGCGGGCGCCTGTAGTCCCAGCTACTCGGAGAGGCTGAGGCAGGAGAATGGCGTGAACCCGGGAGGCGGAGCTTGCAGTGAGCCGAGATCGCGCCACTGCACTCCAGCCTGGGCGACAGAGAAAGACTCCGTCTCAAAAAAAAAAAAAAAAAAAAAAAAAAAAAAAAATTGGATTACAGTGTTGATTGTGCAACTGTATAAATTTACTAAACAGTATAAGTTTAATAAAATATAAAATGGGTAAATTTTGTAGCACATAAATTATACCTGATTAAAATTTATTTCTTTTAAAGTCCTATTGAAATAATACAACAACTATTAATATAATTAAACACAACACTTTTCTGAAAAAATCTAAGATTGAAGAGAATTCTGATCTAAATTTCAATAACATTTTAGTTAGAAAAGCAAATGAGAGCCAGTGTGTGTAATGATTAAATACACAAATTCTATAGCCTGCTTGCCCGATTTCAGACAAAGGTTGATCATCCTTAAACCAAAAATCCAAAATCATAAATGCTTTAAAATCTGAAACTTTTTGTGTGCCAGCATGATGCCACAAGTGGAAAATTCCAACACCTGACCTCATATAAGATGTCACAGTTAAAATGCAGTCAAATTCATTCCACGTATATTTTCTAACCACATGGAATGAAACTAGAAATCAGTAACAGGAAGAAAATGGGAAAATACACAAACCCATGGAAACTAAAAAACACTCTCTTCAAGAACCACTGAATCAATGTGGAAATCAAAAAAGAATTTAGAGTATCTTAAGAGAAACAAAAATAAAAGCAGCAACCCAAATCTATGGAAAGCAGCAAAAGCAGTAATCA
This sequence comes from Symphalangus syndactylus, assembly GCF_028878055.3. Lineage (NCBI taxonomy): Eukaryota > Metazoa > Chordata > Mammalia > Primates > Hylobatidae > Symphalangus > Symphalangus syndactylus. The sequence goes on from NC_072433.2 coordinate 73,695,677, forward strand.
GAGAGAAGTTTATAGCAATAAGTGGCTATATTTAAAAGAGATTCCAATTAAGCAACCTAAACTTGATTTGACTTTAAGGAACTAGAAAAAGAACAAACTAAGTTCAAAGTGAATAGAAGAGATAATGACCATCAGGCCGGGCGCAGTGGCTCACGCTTGTAATCCCAGCACTTTGGGAGGCCGAGGCGGGCGGATCACGAGGTCAGGAGATCGAGACCATGGTGAAACCCCGTCTCTACTAAAAATACAAAAAATTAGCCGGGCGTGGTGGCGGGTGCCTGTAGTCCCAGCTACTCGGAGAGGCTGAGGCAGGAGAATGGCGTGAACCCGGGAGGCGGAGCTTGCAGTGAGCCGAGATAGCACCATTGCACTCCAGCCTGGGCGACAGAGTGAGACTCCGTCTCAAAAAAAAAAAAAAAAAAAAAAAAAAAAAAAAAGACATAATGACCATCAAAGCAAAAATAAATCAAATAGAGAAAAAGTTTCAAAAAAAAAGCACAGAAAAAAAAACCTGAGTGTGTTTTTTTAAGAGAAACAAAATAAACAAATATTTACCCAGATTAAATTTTAAAAGATGACACTCAAATAAATAAAATAAAAAAGAAAAGAAAAGGTATAACAGTGGACATCTCAGAAATAAAATAATAAGGGACTATTATGAACAATTATATGCCAAAAAGTTTGATAACACAGAATAAATGGATAAAATTCTAAAATCATACAAACTATCAAACCTGAATCAGGGAGAAACAGAAAGCCTGAACAGAAAAATAACAAATTAGGAGGTTGAAGAAACATTCAAAATACCTGAAAACAACAAAAAGCCTGGGACCTAACGGCCTCACAGCAAACATTCAAAAAATGAATATCAAGTCTCCTTAACTCTTCTAAAAAGTAAAATAAGAGGTAATACTTACAAACACATTTTATGAGGCCAACATCACCCTGATATCAAAGTCAGTCAAGACACCAGAAGAAAAGAAACTATAGGCTAATATTTGTGAGAAATATGGTTGCAAATATTTCATGTAAAATTGATAACATTCAAAGGATTATACATCATGATCAAGTAAGATGCAAGGATGCAAATCAATCAACATGATGCAACACATTAATGAAATGAAAGAAAAGCCACATGGTCACCTTAATTGATGCAGGAAAAGTATTGGACAAATTTCAACACCCATTTGTGATTTAAAATATCAACAAAATAAGTATAAAAGAATCTTACTTCAACACAAAGGCTACATATGAAAAGCCCATAGTTAACATTATAATCAATGGGAGAGAACTGAAAGCTTTCCCTGGAAGGTTGGTACAATGCAAGGATGCCCACTCTCACCACTTCCTTTCAACATAGTATTAGAAATCCTAGCCCAAACAATTATGAAAGCAAAAGAAATAAAAAGCATTCAAATCAGAAAGATGTAAAAATGTCTCTGTTTGATGATAACATGATTATATATATAGAAAACCATAAAGACTCCAAAAATAAAACAAAAGAAAAACCTGTTAGAATTAAAAAATGAATTTAGTAAAGTTACAAGATACAAAATCAACACACAAAAATTAGTGGTGATTCTATACACAAACAACAAACTTTCCCAAAATCAAATTAAGAAAATAACTCTGTTCACAGTAGTAACAGAAGTTATGAAATACCTAGGAATAAGCTTAACCAAAAAGGTGAAAGACTTGTACACTGAAAAATATAAATCATTGATATAAAGGAAATTAAAGAAAACACAAATAAATCGAAAGACATCCCATGTTCAGGGACTGGAAGAATTAAGATTGTTAAAATGTCCATACTGCCCAAAGTAATCAACAAATTTAGTTCAATCCCTATCAAAACCCACATGGTATTCTTTTGAGAAATAACATTAAAAAAAACTAAAATTCATATGGAATCATAAAAGACTCCAAATAGCAAATGTAACCTTGAGCAAGAACAACAAAGCTGAAGGCATCATACTTTCTGATTTCAAGCTGTATTACCAAACTATAGCAATAAAAATGTTTTAGCATTTAGACCAATGTTTTGACACTTAGACCAATGTAATAAAATAGAAAGCCCAGAAATAAACTCAAGCATATACAGCCAAATAGTGTTTTATAACAGTGCCAAGAACACAAGTAGGAAAGGAGAGTCTACTCAATAAATTGTGTAAGAAAAACAGGATATCTACATGCAGAAAAATGAAACTGGATCCTTATCTTACACCATATACAAAAATCAACTCAAAATGGATTAAAAACCTAAACGTAAGACCAGAAAAGGTAAAACTACTAGAAGAAATCATAGATGCAAAGCTCCATGACATTGGTCTGGCAATGATTTTTTGGATATGACCCCAAAGCACAGGCAACAGAAGCAAACATTGACAAATAAGATTATATCAAACTACAAAGCTTCTGCACAGCAAACATCCAACAAAGTGAAGAGAAATGGGAGAATATATGTGCAAACCATACATCTAGTAAAAGTTACTGTCCAAAATATTTAAAGAACTCAAACAACTCATTAGGAAGAAAACATACCCCAACTTAAAAATTGACAAAAAACCTTAATAGACACTTCTCAAAAGAAGACATAAAATGGCCAAAAATTATATGAAAAAATGCTCAACGTCACTAATCATTAGGGAAATGAAAATTAAAGTAACATGAGATACCTCCTCACACCTGTTAGAATGTCTAGCGAAAAGCTGATAGATAACACATGCTGTCAAGGATGTGGAGAAAAGGGAAAACTCTTACACTATGTTGGTGGGAATGTAGGTGGGAATGTAAATTATTGTAGTCATTACGAAAATTAGTATGGAGGTTCCTCAGAAAATGAAAAATAGAATTACCGTATAAACCAGCATTCCCACTACTAGGCATGTATCCAAGGGAATTGAAATCAATATGTCAAAGAGCTGTCTGCACTCACATGTTCACTGCAGCATTATCATGATAACCAAGATATAGAATCGACCTGTGTTCATCAACAGATGAATAGATAATGTGTTACATGTACAAAATGAAATACTATTCAGCCTTAAAACAGAAATAAATTATTTTATTTGCAACAACAAGGATGAACCTGTAGCACACAATGTTACATGAAATAAGCCAGGAGCAGAAAGATAAACACCACGTGATCTTACATATGTGGAATCTAAAAAAGTTGAACTCAGAAAAGTGGAGAGTAGAATGGCAGTTATCAGGGTCTAGGGTAAAGGTGGAGCGGGCAGAGTTGGAAAGGTGTTTATCAAAGGATACAAGATACCAGTTAGACAGCAGAAGTAAGTTCAAGAGATCTATTGTACAACATGGCTACTATAGTCAATAACTAAGTACTGTATTCTTGAAAATTGCTAAGAGTAGATTTTAAGTGTTCTCATTACAATAAATGACAAATATGTGATGTAAAACATATGTTAATTAGCTCAACTGAGCCATTTCATAATGTCTACAGATTTCAATACATGACGTTGTACACGATAAATATATACATTTTATTTGTCAATTAAAATATTTTAAAAAGTAAATTATAATTTGTTACACATGCATATAAACATATAAAAGTGTAAATTGGCAATATCATTATGGTTATCTCTAGATGTTAATTTTTTCCCTCACTTTAAAAATTTTTTTTTCCACAAATATGGTGTACCTGCTTAAATATAAATTAAATTAAAACTGGCAATATTACTATTTTAAATATATTATGCCAAACACTGAAAATATAACATTCGTCCTGATCTTTTGTCAACAATAAATCTAATAAAAAAATAAGCTGCACCGCTCACATTTGGTGTTATAAATCAAAAAATCATAATGGCAGACACTTTTCTTTCTTTTCCATTGTCTCTTTTGCTTTGCGAAGACTGTGAAGGTTTAGTATTCTCCCTAAAAATCAATACATAAACTCTTTTCTTCCATTATTTACACATGGTAATTCTTCAACAAATTAACAGTTTCCAAGTAATTTCTGCTGCTCAAAAATTGCAGTTGAGTTTAAATGTGTTTTGAGAAATACGTGTTCCATTTATTAGACAAGAAGAAAATATAATAAATCTTTGCTTGAAACTTTTATGCATTTCTGAAACACTTGAAAATATTATTTCTTCTTTTCCTTTTTAGTGTCAGAAACTATATTTTTTTAAAGAATGCATTATTCACATTACCATTCATTCCTCAAATCCACTCGGTCAGCCAGAGGAAAAATACATTAAACAAATTGTTATTTTCACTGTGGGGGAAGGAGCTGTTCTTTAGTTCCAATAACTCTGGCTAAATAAAAATGGCAAAGTATGTTTCTCAGTTGTCATGATGGAGAACTATGGGGTCGAAAACTAAATTTTGGCTGGCAGTATATCCTCTTTCCTGTCACATTTGTAACCAACAGAACTATAGTTACTCACTATGAGTCTGAACTTTATAGCATTTTTCTTATTTCCTATATATGGTACATGCATTTTACAGTCTGTTTCATTCTATACATTACGAATTTAAATTAGAAATTTCAATCTCAAAAGTTGTTCATTACCTTAAGCTTTTATTTAGGATATTTTTAGAATATTCAATTTTCTTACTAAGTACAAGATTGGTATTACTATAAATCTCACTCCTTAACACATAAAAAAGGCAAAGAAAGCCTGTCTCATTATCTGTGTGTGTTTTTTTCAAACTAAAACATTGGTTAATAAAGATAAAAATTTGAGGCTGTTCCAAAAATAATTAATATTTGCTTCTATGCCAAAGCAGCAAGAATTGTCTTTATTTCATCTTCCCAAAGGCAGTTTGTGCACATGTGTGTACGGAAAAACAAACAAACAAACAACAACAAAAAAAACCTGACCTAGAGAGAGGTTTGGCTTTTGTCCTCAGCTCCTGGAACTCATCTCTAGGCCTTTGGAATGCTCCACCTGTTAAGAGTGTTTTGCTTTACCTGAAAGCCTTGGGCCACAGCAAGAGTCTAACAATGTGACTTACAGTGGAACTTTGGTCCATATTGTATCTGCTCTACCTCTGGAGGGTCTGGAGGCTAAAGGTCAGCCACAGAGTCAGTCAACTGTATCTGTGTAATTGAGCCTCAATAGAACTCTGTGCACCAAGGCTTGGATAAGCTTCTTTGGCTGCAAATACATCATGCATATTGTCACACTTTACTATCAGGAATGTTAGGATTGTCCCTGACCCCACTGGAAAAAGACAACTAAAAGCAAAACTTTCATGGACACTGCTCCATACATCTCTAACCTTGGTTGATTTTAATCTGTATGTTCCCACTGTGATAAACTGTAACCATGAATAAAGCAGCTTTCACTGAGTTCTATTAGTCCTTCTTGTGACTGATTGCAACTAATGGTGGTCTCAGGATTTGCCAAACTTGCAGGTAATATCAAAAGTGAGGGTGATCTTCTGGTCTGCTCACTAACTTTACAGTGTGATCAGATGAAGATTGTGTACATATCATCCAATGAAATAATAGTGTGATTTATTTTAATCTACAAAGAAAGAACTAGTTTATCAATTCTGGAAATTTTTATCTCTGCCGTTTTGTTTTTTGTGCTATATAGACACACTTGAAATCATATGATACGGTAAATACCTTCTAAATATATATGATCCTTCCTGTTGAAGAATGAATAATAAACAGTTTTCTAAAAATGATGTTTTAGAATGCTTAGACAAAGAATTAGGTATGTGGGTAATTAATATATAATATCAGATAAATTTTAAAAAGAAATGACACAAATCTATATCAATACCTCTATTTATCTATAATAAAACTTATAATTAATTACAATAACAATATTGTAGTCTTTAAATTATGGATTTTGAAATTGTCAATAGCAAAAAAAAAAAATGTTATGTTTAAGATTGTGTTTACATGAACGAACAGTGGCTGAAAATTTATTAAGTGGACAACAAAATATTTTCCTGTAATAATGTGACATTTGGCTTTACTTATATACTCATATCACCACATGTACACATATTATTTAAAATTTGCAATTATCAAACGAATATTTTATCCAATATCTGTGTGTGTAATATTTGCTATCTCCCAGGCCCAAAGCTAGTTGTGGAAGGTACAATTTGGAACAGGACAACTATTCTTGATCTAAGACCTTTATTCAAATGCAGACTAGTAAACTGAACGTTACAATGCAGCATGAAAATTTAACAGTAGGATTATGTAGAATGGGCACCATAGGAACGCAGGAAGAACTTAAAGTCCAATCTGGAATCCAGTTAGGGAAGTCTTCTGAGAGGATATTCCATTTAAGAGTAGAGTGGATTGAGGGTACAGAGGGAGACAGAGAGAGGAGCTGTATCATGAGTCTGTGGGTAAGTCATAAACCAGCATTATGGAAACTGCAGTTATTGAGGCTACAAGTAGTGTGAGAAGGTAAGGTGAGATAAAGGTGAGAGGATTAGCAGAGGCAAAATTTAGGAAGGCTTTGGTTTTGCTTTTTATCCTTGAGACAAAGGCAATAATTATATGTTTAATTAAGAACTCTCAGCTTCCATAGAAAGAGTGAATTTTGGGGTTGAAAAACTAAAAGGGAGTTAAAGAAGCTGCTATATTTATCAATCCAGGTGAGAGAGATTAATCCAGGTAAAGAGACAGGCTTTGATTCCTTACAATTTTATTTTTACGTATGTTATTATTTTAATTTATATAACCTCTTGGGATCTATTGTGATTAGAAAATACTCATTTTTTCTTTCAAATTTTAGAGTCTAAAAAGTCTAAAAAAGTTCTACATATCAAATCATTTCATTCTTTTTATTAAGTCTAACCAAATCTTCCACCACAATAATGAGATTAAGTGCTGAAACTTAAATTCTGATTAGTAGGGCCCTCATGTTCCTCTCTAAATTCTGAAAAATAGCATCGTTCCTCTGGTTTATTCCAATGTCAGAATGTTCCAGAAAATGTGTTACTAGGTAGATTCCACACTGCTAATATATATTTTTCCTTTTGACATCTTACCTTAAAATTTGTATAAGTATTTTTCCTAAAATTTTATTTTGAAAATTATAAAGAAAAACTTTCTTTTTTCTTTGCTACCCACTTATCCATCAGTTTTAAAATTTATCTGAGCACATTCTCTTCTTCTAAAATTTTATTAAAAGCCTCCTTCACAAAACCAAAATACCCTTTTTCTAAAAATGTGTTTTTCTCATTTTCATAAAATAAATGTCATAGCATAGGGTTTTTTTTTCTTAAAAGCTTCTTCTTCTTTTTTTTTTTTTTTTTTTCTTTTTTTTTTTGAGATGGAGTCTCAATCTGTTGCCCAGGCTGTCATCTCGGCTCACTGCAACCTCTGCCTCTCGAGTTCAAGTGATTCTCCCTCCTCAGCCTCCAGAGTAGCTGGGATAACAGGTGCCCACCAACACATCTGGCTAATTTTTGTATATTTAGTAGAGATGGCGTTTCACCATGTTGGCCAGGCTGGTCTTGAACTCCTGACCTCAAGTGATCTGCCCGCCTCAACCTCCCAAAATGCTGGGAATACAGGTGTGAGCCACTGTGCCTAGCCCTTAAAAGCTTTTAATTTGCTAGTCATTTTTTCCTCATGTCATTAATTTATAAAATAGCATTATTACTCATTATTTGCAGGCTATGAGCTAAACACAGTAGAAATCAGAAAAATATTACTGTGGAGTGGTTTAAAATTAGAAAATTCTATATAACATAACACAGACATATATGTAGTGTAGATGTAAATGATGCATATGCAATACCTACACAAAGATTGACCAAACTATAGTAAATCATGAGGTTCAAACTGGTGGTAAATTCAGAGAAATTCAGAAAACAGCAAGTCTGCTTTTAGCTAAAATAATAGTGGAGAAGGTCAGATTTGATATTTCTGGCAAAAACATTTTAATTTTTAGGGTAATTTGCAGATTTACTTGGAGCATTGGGCTTTTACTCCAAAAAACTTCAGTTCGTTCCTGAGAAGAAAAAAATGTGCCTTTACACATCAAAATAACACACATAAAACTCTTCCTAATCCTAAATCCATTCAACCAAGTTAATGGAGAATGTATCCTCACACAATGACTGTAAGCATCTTGCTATTTGTGCCTTTAGCACTCTTCTTTAGTCACCACCTGTTTACTTCTTGGTGAAGAATTCATTGCTTGGGTCCCAAAGAAAAGTATATACATGCCTTTAAAAAAAAAAAAAAAGGCAGTGATAATTCCACAGTGCTTGAAACAACTCCCAATCAAGATGCTTTTTGCATTGTTCCTGCAAAAAATAACTTTGGTAGGTTTTGTTTTAACTCAGACATAACCACAGCTGTATTTCCTTCTTCTTGCCCTTACTTGTGCCTTAGTAATTATTCCACCAGGTACCCTGGTCCTTCTCCTGATCATCCCTATGAATTCCCAGAATCTTTCAGGCACTCTGCATTGAAACCTCCAAATTAACATTTTCTTTCTAATGCATCACTCTCCTAACATTCAATCTGTCTCAAAGTCTTGAAGAGTCTTTCACTGTGGTATGTGTCTCAGTGTCACCATCATCCACTCCCTACTACTTCTGTAATTAAGACAAGTTTTCCTAAATTTAATCACTATTTAATCTTTTTGTCATTCACAGGACATAACAATGTCTTGTATATATGAGATATTGCATAAATATTTTTAAATTTAAATGTTCAAAAGTATTTGTAAATTTACCCTACAAACACAGTTTTGGGTTTTTAACCTCAAATATCCTTATTCTATACGTTAGATAAAATGACATGTAGTTTAAAAAGACAAAGAATTTGGAGTGAGAATAGACACAGTCTTGATCCGGTACCTTGGAAGTGGCCATCTCTATTTCCTCACTTGGTAAGAAAGTGAGAAAGACGAGAGAAGGAGAAAGGGAAGCAAAGAGAATGGGGAGAAGGAAGGGAGAGAGAAAGAGAGAAAGAAATCATAAATCGTAGTATTATAAAAAATGACAAAGATTGCAAATTATCTACTCAAATTTCTTTTTTCTTTCTTAACAGGATCTTAGGTAATGTTCCCAGCTGAATAAAATGACATTTCATTTCTCAGCCTGCCTTGCAGTTACTTATTGCCATGTGGCCAATTTCTGCTTAACATTTTTTGTGTGAAAGAAATGTTTGTGTGGAAATCCTGGGAAGTACACTAAAGGGATAAGACTCATCTCAGCTTCTACTGAGATTTTTCCCTAACTGGCTCCCTCCCCTCCTACTGCCCAGAGGGTGCATGAACATGTGTCAGGCTGGAGCTCAACAGCCCTCTAGACAGTGAGGTAACATACAGCATGAAAGCCTGAAAGCTGCACACACCATGCAGAAAAAAAGATAAAAGGAGATTTAGTCCCAATAACTTTGCAGAGCCACCATGCCAGACCTTACTACTTATTCATTAATGTTTTGATGTAAAGAGTTAATTACTTATGTATTGAACACTACATTATTTTACTTATTGTCTCATTTATTTATGTACTGCTATAGTTTGAGTGTGTCCCCCAAATTTCATGTGTTGAAAATTTAATACCCAAATTTATGTTTTGATAGTATTTGGAGGTGGTGCCTTTGAGAGGTAATTAGGATTAGATAAGGTCATCAGGTGAGGCCTTCATGATGAGACTAGTGGCTTTATAAAAAGAGGAAGAGAGATTTGAGCTGAGATGCTCTTGCCTTCCTGTCGTGTGATGCCCTCTGCCATGTTATGACACAAGAAAAAAGACCCTCACCAGATGCAGCCCCTCAGCCCTGGATTTCCCAGCCTCCAGAGCTGTAAAGAAATAAGCTTTTTTTCTTTATAAATTGCCCAGTCTTAGATATTCTGTTATAGCAACAGAAAACCAACCAAGACAGAAAATTGAGAGTGAAAAGTTGGGCTATTGCTAATAACAAATACCTAAAAAACATAAGAGTGTCTTTGGAGCTGGATAATGAGTAGAGGCTAGATGAATATGGAGGAGCAGGCTATAAAATGCCTATGTTGCCCTGAATGGAGTGTTAACAGTGATTCTCATGAGGGCTTGGAAGAAGAGAAGACTAAGGAAAGTCTGGAACTTATTAAAGATTATTTAAGTGACTGTGACCACAATACCAGTAGAAATATGGGCAGTGAAGGCCATTCTGGTGTGATCTCAGATGGAACTGAGGAACAAAATATTGAAACCTGGACTGAAGACCATCCTTATTATAAAGACAAAAAACTTGACTTGATTGTGTCATGCCTGAGAGCTTTATGGAATCCAAAACTTAAGAACAATAAATTTGGATATATGACAGAAGAAATATCTAAGTAGCAAAGCAATCAGGCTGCCACATGGCTACTTTTAGCTGCTTACATTAAGCTGTTAGAGGTAAAAGAATAACTTTTGCCTTGTAGGCAGAATCTATAACCAAAAAGGAAGCAAAGAAGAAAGAATGAAAAACTCTTAGTCTGGCCATGTAAAGAGTGAAAAGCATGCTTGGGAGAGAAAACCAAGTGTGTGGCCCAGCAAAAGAGATTAGTATTGTTAGAAGGGTTCATCAAGACAACAAAAAAAAGACCTCAAAGGCATTTTAGAGATTTTTGAAACTGCCTTTCCCATCATAGGCCCAGAGGGCCAGAAGTACACAATGACAGCAGGGGATGGGGGATGGGACCAAGGTGCCCTTCAGAGAATTGAAGCTCAGGGCTGCCTCTAGGCTTTTCTCCTTGCATTCCAGCACAGTGCTCTTTGGCTTCCACAGCTATGGTTCATGTGGGCTCGTGTGTGGCTTAGGCCACAGCTTCAGAAGATGCAAGTGACAAATCTTGGCAGCAGCCACATGATAAGTCTGCAGGCACATGCAATGCAAGACTCGTGGAGTCACAGCTTCCTCCACCTGGATTTCAAACTATGTTGCAAACAGCAGAGACTGGCCTTGTTGCAGAGGCAGAGCCACCACAGAGAACCTTTACTAGGTCTATGCCAAGTGGAAATGTGGGGATGAAGCGAGAGCTGCCACGAGGAGCTCCCACAAGGGCAATGCCTAGTGAAGTTCCCAGGGTGAGGCCATCCACAAGACCCTAGAACTGTAGAGCTACCAGCATGCAATACCAGTCTGGGGGAACTGCAGGCACAACACTTCAACATGAGAGAACTGCTGCATGGGCTGAACCCAGCAAAGCCATACGGGTGGGGCGCCTGAAGCCTTGGAGGCCCAAACATCCCAGTGTGTCTAGGATGTGGCAGGAGTGAAAAAAATACATTTTGAAGGTTTTAGACTTAATATTGTTTTCCCTGTTGGATTTTGGACTTACTTGGGACCAGTTAACTCTTATTTCTTGACTCTTTCCCTTTTCTGAATGGAAACATCTATCCTATGTTTGTCCAACCATGGTATTTTGGAAGTATAGGCATACCTTATTTTATTGTGCTTTGCTTTATCATGTTTTGCAGATATTGTGTTGTTTATACATTGAAGGTTTGTAGCAACTTTGCTTCAAGCAAGTCTATTTCCACCAATTTTCCAACAGCATATGCTCACTTCATGTCTCCGTGTTAGCATTCTTTAGCAATCAAGTATTTTTTAAATTAAGCTATTGACCTTTTTTAGATATAATGCTATTGCACACTTAACTATAGTGTAAACATAGCTTTATATGCACCAAGAAATGAAAGATATGTGTGGCTTCCATTGCTGCAATATTTGCTTTATTGTGGTGATCTGAAACTGAACCTGCATTATCTCTGAGATATGCCTATAAAGATCTTGTTTAATTTTACAGGCCCATAATTGGAGGGAATGGAACTCAAGGTGAATTGAGCCTTAAATCTTAAATAAGACTTTGGACTTTTGAGTTGGTGCCGGAAGGAGTTAAAACGTGGCTTTGTGGATGAAATGAATGCATTTTGCATGTGAGAAGGACTTGGATTTTGGGAACCAGGGCTGTAATGCTATAATCTAAAGGTGTCTCTCAAGTTCCATGTGTTGAAAACTTAACTCCCGAATTTATGTGATGATGGTATTTAGAGGTGGGGCCTTTGGGAGCTAATTAGGATCAAATAAGGTCATCAAGGAGGTGCCTTCATGATGGGACTGGTGGCTTTACAAGAAGAAGAAAGACTTGAGTGACGTGCACTTACCTTCTTGCCATGTGATGCTCTCTTCCATGTTATGACATACCCAGAAGGCCCTCCCAGGCCCCTCAAACTTGGACTTCTCAGTTTCCAAAACTGTAAGAAGTACTTTTTTTCTTATAAATTACTCAGTTTCAGGTATTCTGCTATTGCAAGGGTAAACAGACTAAGACAATGAACAACCCAAATCCTAGCATAAATGTTTATCCATCTCACTACCCAATATATTATTAAAGTATATCAGCAATAAGCACACATAACATATATAATTATCATTGTTATTATTAAATTTATAAATGTTATCCCTCAGAAGTCAAAAAATACTCAAATAGGATATAACATTGGTAATGAAAAATTTTGACATTACATTATTTAGTCACACATGTGAATCAAAATAGGCCATTTATTAAAATAAAAAGTGAATATTCTGTAACTCATTTACATTTTTTACATAATAAAATTAAGGTCTTAATTTCTAGTTATCCTTTGATTGAGTTTCTGATGTTTCTCTGTATTCCTTAGGCATCTTAGTCTATTTTCTACTGCCATAACAGAATACCACAGACTGGGTAATTTATAAACAACAGAAATTTATTTGGCTCATAGTTCTGGAGGTTGAGAAGTTCAAGAGCATAGCACTGGCATCTGGCAAGTTTCATCTCATGTTGGAACAGGAGAAGGTATAAGGGCATCACACAGGGAAGAAGCACATGCATGAGACCAAGACAGGATGGGAACCAAACTTATCCTTTTATCAGGAGCTCACTTCTGTGATAATAGCCCACTCCTGTAATAACAGCATTAATTCATTCATGAAGGCAGAGCCCTTATGACCTAATCCCCTATTTAAAGTTTCGCCTTGTAATACTACTACAATGGCAATTAAATGTTCACATGAGGTTTGGAGAGAACATTCAAACCATAATAGCATCCGAGACTTTAGAAAGTATGAGAAATTGCAAAACTCTCAGCCCACCTTAAGTGTGTTTTCACCTGAGTGTACTGCTTAAGAGCAACGTAAATATGTTCTTTTACCAACATTTTGATATATCCAAATGCATTATTCTTGTACTTTTGAACCTTGGCTACTCAATGGACCTGAGAATCAAATACATTTCCTTTTGAGTGAGCAGATCATGATTTCACAGTCCTCAGTATATTTAAAGTATAGAAGATCAGATTGTTGTTACTGGAAACTGAAGTTTCAACTTAAGAAAAAAAAAACTGCAATGGTTCATTTTGAAACTTTCATGCTCAGTTCTATTAACCATCCTAGGGGGACAAGAGTCTTTTTCGGTGAACAAATAAAAAATTAGTTTTCTATTCAGTGATTATTTAAGTGTAGGATACAATAGCCCTGTTCACATCATGGGTATGAAAAAATATCAAAATTCGGTTTAAACAAATATTATCCAAGCTATAAAGTAAAATAAGATGTAGAATCAGATTTTATTTTCTCCAACACTTACCAAGAGTTTTCATATGCTTTTTAAAAAGCTATTATCTCACAACCTCTATATTGTATTTATTAGTTTCTTTTCATGTGAAGGCAAGCTGTAGTGTGAACATTTATAATCATCTTTAAACCTATGGCATGCCTAATTTAATTACACTAATATATATGTTCATATTTTTAAAGATACATTTATTTTAAATTCTGTTTACTACATATTTCTTTAGAAGAGCATTACAAATGCATAATACCAATGAAATATGTGAACATATTTTTAAAATTTTATTTCTGAAATTATGCTTTTGAGACAAAGCTTTTTAATTTATGAAAAAACTTTAACCTCTCAAGTTTTTAAATTTTCTTCGCTTACTATACTTCTCTCTTATTGCATTTATTATAACCATTATATAACTTATTATTTATATTATTACTAAAAATGGAACCTGTTACTCCTTTAAGAAGGTAACATAATTAATTTGTTGCTTAAGTAATTATTGAATTACATATTAAATCCTTGTGAAACTATAAGCTTTATTATAGCAGTCTCACTGTGTATATACTTATTAACATTTGACCTCCATGAGCTTAGCACCTAGCATGGAACCTGGTACCAATAAGGGCTCAATTATTTTTTTCTGAATAAAAAATGAATAATTTTTTGACATTTTAAATCAAACTGTAGAATTAAAGTTATTTACTATACACTATATATGCACTTGTGTGTGTGTGTGTGTGTGTGTGTGTATAAGAATTGTAGATAATATGCTCAAAAGTCCTTTTGTCCTCAATGAAATAAAACATCTCCAAGGGCTTTTGCAGATTGTGGTGTTGGTGGTAGATGATAGGTAGGAGGCTTCATGCTCTGTGGGTTCTCTCTCTTATAGAAATACCTACATTTGACCCACAATTTGATTATCCCCATAAAACCTAGAAACTTGGTATAAACAGCTGGCTTTCTCATGAATAGTGGACATTTTTTCTTTTCAGGCCCATGACATCATCTCAGCCTATTTGTACTTTTCATAGATAAGGTAAATATATACCACATATTATTTGAGATGGTAGTGTAACACCATTATCTTACCAATATTCAGTTATATACAAAAAATTGCAATAATTTTACAGTTATATAGAAATAGTATCGAATAATTTGTTATTCTAAAGTTGTCTTTAATATTTTCTTTGTGTCAATACTAATGGTACATTCTTGAAATCTCATGAATAAGAAAAATAAAATATACAACTTCCTCATAAATGTGTAGAAACAGTAATGCTCTTCTACAATACTATTACAATAACCCTGGTCAAAAAAAACATTATACTTTCAAGTGTGTCAGAATCTTCAACTCATTATTGTTTTTGTTTTAGAATTTACACAAGAAATCTATCTTTAGATACTACTGGTTAACTTAAACAAATTTATTCTTAAATCGATGAGAACTATTTCAAGACTTGGTCAGTAAGTGTTTTCTATATTCCTCTTCTTATATATACCATCCAAAAACAAAAATGGAAGCAAAAGCTAAATTTATTGTTTGAGATTGTCACTAGAACATACTTATAGAAAAACAATACTATCATGAAATATACATCACCTAGTTTATATATCAAGTATTGAAAGAATTATTTCAAAATTAAATGTTTTGAGTAAGAAAATTGTCATTTATTCCAAATAAATCTGATAAAAGAAACACTGAACTCTCTTAGTTTTTAATGTAACAACCTTTGGATAAACTACCTTGTTCAATTTTACTATGTTATAAATTTAAAAATCATTGTACCTTCAATTCTCTATCTTATTAATGATAATCAATTAAATTCACAATATTAGTTGCTATTTTTATATATGACTTAAAATATTTTGACATTAAAATAACCCAATAGAAAAAAAGCTAGTTTATTTGATGTTTTCAAAGAAATTTTATCATTTCAAACTACCTAATTGTCAATCTATTTAAAGTTAAGTAATGGTACAAATTTAGCCTTGCTATTTAATACTTTAACAATATAATGATTTTGCATCACTATTCCAGGAATATAGGTTTAAATTATTCATAAAGGATAGTTTAGTCCTAAAATGAGTGGAGAACTACACCTTATGTAACTGATGCTTGCATCTAATTATTTTGATACAGTTTCTTATTGGAAATGATTATGTTTAACAGTAAATCGATTTTTCTCTCTATCATATGACAGACTATTTATCTTCCCTAACAAGTAAATACTTTTTTCAAGAAAAATAACTTATTTATAGTGACAAGAAGACATTTTCTATTTTATATGTAAAATATTTATCCTGCTGCATTTTACAATTTTAACACAGGGTAAAAGAACCAGAATAGTGATGGGTCACCCATAAATGTATAGAATCATTATTATGTTAAATTTACTAAGTTTTTAAAAAGTTTTAATATTTAAAGACCCCAGAGATCAAGCAAAATGTATACAAAAGTTTTCTTTTGGTGCAGATCATTTTCATTACCTCTTCAAGTTACTTATTATTGGTTTATAGAATGCTATTAATGCTTATATATTTATTGTTTTTATTTACTAAATTCTTAAATATGTAATATGTTTTTATTTGCTATTTGGAACAATACAATTATATTACATTTTATATTTTATTCAGATATCTTTTTTTGTGTGTGTTTCATGCCTCACTTTTTTATTCATCAATTAGTTTGTTTTCAAAATAGAGAGAGAGAAAGCATGGATGATGTGTCAAGCATTGCCCCAGTTTCCGGGAAGAAAGGAGTAGAAAAAAGAAACACAGTCCTTGGTTCTTATGAAACCTTAAATCTAACAGGAAAAGTAGACATCTTACAAATTTAATTAATTCCAACTGACATAGTATTATGAATACAAGTTTGTTTAGAAGCATATGCTGGAGGACCAAGACATATGAAATTCTTATTACACAATTTACTTACAAGGCAAATAACTAAAATAAGGGAAACACAGTAATAAAACAAGATATAGTTTTAAAAACTGCAGCTATTTCTGCTGAAGAAATTTTAATAATGTGAGAAATGAAGGACTTTAAAATAAAGGAGACTTAGATAGCTCTCAATAGAAAATTATGTTCTCTCTGCCAAATGCCAAGGACATATCTAAAGTTTCTTGCACTGTAGCAGTAGAGAGAACAATTATACCCATATAGTAATGGCAAGTTTTAACATAACTAAATATGAGCCATTATGTAGCATTTACACTACACTGATTTTTCATAATTTATGCAATGACAAATGGCAAGTAAAAAGGCTATTGTTGCTGAAATATAATTCCTGATGACTTTATACTTCTAAGTTTCAACTTTGATGGAGATCAAAAAATTTTTGTAACTCCCACATCAGCCATATCATAAAGAACTACTGGTTTCAATCAAAACATGACAGACTAGACGCAGCCAGGTGGAACAACTCCCAACGAATGACCAAGACCACTGGCATGCTCCTAACAGATCTTCAGAGGGAAGGCACCGAGAGTGGATGGAGGGAAGACACAGAAACTGGGCTGAAGGGAGAAAGCTAGGAACCCTGCATGGGGCTACCACATGCCAGGACTCATTCCTGGCCCACAACGGCAGGGGCAATGAGTGTGTTTAACTGGCAAGGAGCAATCTGCTCTCGCCACGGGCCTCTGGAACCCCAGCAGAAGGAGACCTTTCAATCACTGTGGACACTCTAGTTGCCAGGGGGCTGCTTAAAGAAATGGTAGGAGCAGCAAGCCAGGCGATGTAGAGCCCACAGGGTTTGGTATGGGAGCATCTGTAGTGGAACAAAGATAGGGACGGCCATCCATCTAGGCTCAACTTATTCCCATAAGAGACTTTAGCCCTATGACAACTGTTGGATCTCAACTTTGCAGGGCAGTCTTCCCCATTAGATGAGGCCAGTCCGACTTGAGCTCCCCTTGGTCTGCTGGCCTCTCCCAAGACCCCAGCATACCCATGCCTGCTTGCTGGGAAATCTCAGGTTCCCTGGGGGCCTGCACTACACCAACTGCACCAACAGACCGTGCCTGACTGGCGGAGAGTTTCAGCAAGGTGGCCCTTGTAACCATTCACCAGCCCACACATTCCCTCCTTATACTGCAGCTTCCCCTGGGCCCATAGCAACTCCCCACATCACTTTGCTGGCACATGTATGCAAGGGTGGATTTTACTTTCCTTGCCCCACCAGTGTGCGGGAGTGCAGTCTGCCTCCCTTCCCACTGCCAAACACCATGGCAGACAGAGGCTTGGCAGTCACAGAGCCAGCCAGCCAGCCCCACTCCTAATACCACCTGACCTTGGGCTAATAGTGCTCAGAGAACAGCAGATCCTTCCCCACGCAGAACGATCACTCCCTCTTGCAGGGCACAGAGAAGGCACTCAGACCTATGCCCACCAGCACCCCACCTCTGAGCCAACACCACTTTTAGTGCCACAACACACAGTCGCCAGCAGGGGCCCCCTGCACCCCAACTGGGTAGCCTCCACCACTATGGTGAACACCCTCAGGGAGCCAGGCACCCCAGCACACACTAGCACTCTGCTGTAGTTTCTTCTACTGCTGCTGTTGGCATGTACAAAGGAAGACAAATCCCATTGTCCTCATACTTCAAAATGCTTTGGCTGACACCACCCATCAGAATGGAGTGACTAGCAGTCTGGCCTCCTAAAATCTTCCAGAAACAAAGCTAAGTTAGCTGAATCCACCTTATACCACAATCAAAGCCTCAAGGTCATCAAATAGGATAAAAGAAAAAAAATCCAAAGGTTAGCAACCTCAAAGATTGAAGGTAGATAACCCCAAATGATGAGAAAGGATCAGTGCAAGAAACCTGAAAACTCACAAAGCTCGAATGCTTTCTTTCCTCCAACCACTCCAGGAAGAGTTCTGAACCAGGCTGAGATGGGCTGAAACGACAAAAATAGAATTCAGAATATGGTTAGGAACAAGGATCATTGAACTACAGGAGTACCTTAAATCCCAATACAAGGAAACTAAAAATCATGGTAAAACAATGCGGGAGCTCACAGACAAAATAGCCAGGATAGAAAAGAATGTAAGCCTCATAGTGCTGAAAGACACACTATAAGAATTTCACAATCACAAATATTAATAGCTGAATAGACCCAGTGGAAGAAATAATCTCAGAGCTTGAAGACTGGCTTTCTGAAATAAGATAGACAAAAATAGAGGAAAAAAGAATGAAAAGGAACAAACAAAACCTCTAATAAATATGAGATTATCCCACATCTATAACACCATTGGTGTCCCTTAAAGAGAAGGGAAGAAAGAAAGAAACTTGGAAAACATACTTTAGGATATCATCTATAAGAACTTCCCCAGCCTAGTTACAGAGGCCAGCATTTTCAGAAGAAGATCGTCCCTAAGACACATACTTATCAGATTCACCTAAGTCAAAATGAAAGAATTTTAAAGGTGGCTAGAAAGAAAGGTCAGGTCACCTACAAAGGTAAGCCCATCAGGCTAACGGCAGACCTCTCAGCAAGTCAATAACTGTGATTCATCACATAAACAGAACTGAAGAAAAAACTACATGATTATCTCAATAGATGCAGAAAAGGCTTTCTGTAAAATTCAATACTCCTTCATGTTAAAAACCCTCAATAAACTAGGTATTGAAGAAACACACCTCAAAATAATAAGAGCCATCTATGAGAGACCCACAGCCACCATCATACTAAATGGGCAAAAGCTAAAAGCATTCCCCTTGAAAACAAGCACAATGGATGCCCTCTTTCACCACTCCTATTCAACATAGTATTGGAAGTTCTGGCCAGGGCAATCAGGCAAGAGAAAGAAATAAAGGGCTTCCAAAAAAGGAAGAGAGGAGGTCAAACTACTCCTGTTTGCAAACAGCATCACACTATATATAGAAAACCCCTTAGTCTGAGCCCAAATGTTCTTTCAGCTGATAAACAACTTCAGCAAAGTCTCAGGATACAAAATCAATGTGCAAAAATCACTAACATTCCCATACACCAACATCAATCAAGCTAAGAGCCAAATCAAGAACACAGTTTCATTCATAATTGCCACAAAAAGAATAAAAAACCTAAGAATACAGCTAACCAGGGAGGTGAAAGATCTCCACAAAGAGAACTACAAAACATTGCTCAGAGAGATCAGAAATGAGACAAACAAATGGAAAAACATTCCATACTCATTCGTAGGAAGAATACATATGGTTAAAACGGTCATACTGCCCAAAGCAATTTATAAATTCAATGCTAATCCTATTAAACTGACATTGACATTATTCACAGAACTAGAAAAAACTATGTTAAAATTCACGTGGATCCAAAAAAGAGCCCCAATAGCCAAGGCAATGCTAAGCAACAGGACAAAAAAAGGCACCACACTATCCAAATTCATACTATACTACAGGGCTACAGTAACCAAAGCAGCATGTTACAGGTACAAAAAGAAACACATAGACCAATGGAACAGAATAGAGAACGCAGAAATAAGGCCACACATCTGGTTAGCCATATGCAGAAGATTGAAACTGGAGCCCTTTCTCATACCATATACAAATATTAACTCAAGATAGATTAAAGACTTTAACATAAAACCCAAAACTATAAAAACTCTGGAAGACAACCCAGGCAATACCACTCAGGACATAGGAATGGGCAAAGATTTCATGACGAAGACACCAAAAGCAATTGCAACATAAGCAAAAATTGACAAATGGGATCTCATTAAGCTAAAGAGCTTCTGCACAGCAAAAAAATCTATCAACAGAGTGAACAGAATCTACAGAATAAAAGAAAATTTTTGGAAACTACGATTCTGATAATGGTCTAATATCCAGCATCCATAAGGAACATAAACAAATTTACATGAAAAAAAACCAAACCCCACTAAAACGTGGGCCAAAGATATGAACAGACACCTTTCAAAAGAAGAGATACATGTGGCCAAGAATCATACAAAAAAAGTTTGATACCGTTGATCATTAGAGAAATGCAAATCAAAATCATAATGAGATACCATCTCACACCAGTCAGAATGGCTATTATTAAAAAGTCAAAACATAAAAATGCTGGCAAGTTTGCAGAGAGAAAGGAACGCTGATACACTGTTGGTGAGAGTGCAAATTAGTTCAGCCATCATGGAAGACAGTGGTGATTCCTCCAACAGCTAAAAATAGAAATACCATCTGACCCAGCAATCTCATTACTGGGTATATACACAAAGGAATACATTTTCTGTTTATGTGAGGAATCACATTTATTGATATGCTGGGTGGTCTGCTGTTAGTCTGATGGGCTTCCCTTTGTAGGTGACCTGACCTTTCTCTCTAGCTGCCTTTAAACATTCTTTCATTTCGACTTAGGAGAATCTGATGATTATGCATCTTGGGGATCATCTTCTTGTGAAGTATCTTACTAGGGTTCTCTACATTTCCTGAATTTGAATGTTGAATTATATACAAATAGGGGTACCTGTTCTGCTGACAAACATTATCCAATAGCTTAGTCCAAGCTACCCTAGCCTTGTTTATTTGATAATATGTTCTACTTATTCGACAAGAGCATATGATCAAAAATTAGCCAATCACAGGTCACAGTACTCTCAACCGTTTGGCGTCAGTGACTACTATCTAAATGTCCCCAAATCCTGTCACTTCTGAGGCTACTTCTACTCCTGATAGTGAATGCTGATATTTTAAGTTAGGTATTATATTTGCAGTTTTTATTTGGTTAATTAATTAGAGTAAGGTTTTCATCACTTACAAACAAATGAATCATAGTAATACAGTGGTATATGATATAGTAAGTTTAGCATTATCTGAATCTTTCAAACAATATTAAATAAAAATAGCGAAAATAGTAGCAAAATGATGATGTATATTCGTGAATGTAATACCTTCTTCTCCCACTCATTTAAATAATTAATAACCAAGCTATCAAACAACAATCCGAAAGAGAAACATAAAGATTTTATCTATTCAAATTGTTGATTAATAATATAATGCTCCTGAATATGTTTAAACACATTTTTCTAAAAGGGGAACAAAAATGAGTAAGAAACCAAATATGATGAAACTGACAAATTCTATTTGAAAAAGAGTCAAATGCCACAACTAAAAGAATTAAAAATATAATTATTTATACAAAAAGTTCTAAAGAACATTTATAGAGCAGAATGGACATAGGTTAAGAGAAAAAGTCCTTAATTAAAAGGTAGGTTAGAACACTTTTTTAAATCATAAAATAAAGACAAGGATATAAAATATATGAAACAATGGTTAGGAAAAATATAAAATAAATTTAAAAAGATAAACTATACAATAGGTAAAGTTCCAAAAGGAAATAACAAAAAGAGGAAGAAATATGTCATATTGAAAAAATAATGATTGGTAAGTTTCCAGAAAGCATGAAAAACACCAATCTTTAGATTCAGAAAGGCTATTTACAAGTAGGAATAATTAAAAGATGTCTACATGTACACATTTTAAGCTAATTGCAAGTAACTGAAGGTAAAGAAAACATAAAAGCAGACATAGGAAAGAAAATCTATATATAAATTTAAATTAGACTCTGACCTACCAAAAATTAAAAATGACAGTCAGAATAGAATGGAATAATATCTTTAATGTGCTGAAGCTAAATGGCTGCCAACTAGAAGTCAAATAACCAGCAGAATGTATTTCAAGAGTGAAGCTGAAGCCCAGTGTGATAGGTCACACTTATCATTCCAGCACTTTGGAAGGCCTAGGCAGGACGATCACTTGAGACCAGCAGTTGAAGACCAGTGTGAGCCACACAGCAAGACCCCCTCTCTACCAAAAAAAAAAAAAAAATTAGCCATGAATAGTACCCTGTGCCTGTAGTTCTAGCTACTCAGAAGCCTAAGGTGGGAGGATTGCTTGAGCCCAGAAGTTTGAGGTTGCAGTGGGCAATGATGGTGCCACTGCACTCCAGCCTAGTGACAGAGCAAGACCCTATCTTCAAACAAACAAACAAAAACGAAAACTTGCATAAGGCTGAATTAAGTACTTTTCAGATATTCTGAAATCTAAAGAAAAATTAAAATAAACACACATTACTAAAGAAACTTCTAAATACTTGCTAAAATGAAGAACAGTAATCACAGAAAGTATAAAATGTAAAAAGCAACAGTGAGTAAAGAAAATAGGAATGTATACATAAAGCTAAACAAATGTTGAAATATTAAATATTTATTACAAAATAGAAAAGCAATTTTTGGTATGGAATTTAAGAACAAAACAAGAAAGAGTTAACAGCTAGGAAACAAAAGCAGGAAAACAGAGAACTGGCTAAAGATATGTTGAATAATATTAAACTTTATCAGATATGCGTCTTAAAATTTCAGATAATCACCCGTCAAAAATAAAATCTGATAAAATTAGAAAAAATTTTGAAACCATATTGTTGTACAACTAAAGAAACCACAGAATGCTATCCAGGAAACTTCAAACCAAAAATGATTATAGTAAATAATAATTCATTGTATATTTCAAAACTGCTAAAAGAATAGATTTCACGTATTTTCATCACCAAAAATGGTAAGAATATGAGGCAATGGATTTGTTAATTAGCCTAACTTAATCACTGTATATTATAAACATATATCAAAACTTCACATTATATCCCATAAATATATATGCTTATTATTTGTCAGTTACAAAGAAAACAAAAAACCTAAAGTCGTAAGAAGGTTATAGGCTCACCATTACAGAATGGCTTGTAAAGTGAATGTGAGAAAGTTAACACTTTCAGTGACTGGTTACCACAGTGAATTCTTCCCAGTTGCAGTGGATTGGTTAGAAGTTATTATATTACTTGTGGAAGATGATTCAAGTTTTGTTTATGATTTTCAGAAGCATTTACAAGAAAGAATCTAAGTTTCTTTTATATGAAAAAACCAAGCATGATTAAGTTTTGCTTTTGTGGCCTAATTGGTTTTGTCAGCTCAGGGAACCCCTTGGCCTGATCTCCTTTTTATTTCATTTAACACACTTAAAGAATAGATTGTATATAGCAGAGGGTAGAAGAAAATCTTTAATCAATGCAAAATATTTCAAAGTTACAGAAAAAGAAACAAAAATGGAGATACTTAAAAGCACACAAATAGATGGCAAAAAGAAAAAAACATAATCAGAAAATGTACAAGTGTTAAAGTTTTCTGTTAAGGGACATATGATTGGATATAAAAAAATACATATATAGGTAATTTTCAAAATCCTAACAATAACAATTGCTGATGAAGTTGCAGAACACCATGAATCCTTCATTTATTGTGGTGGGAATGCAAAATAGTACAGACAATCTGGAAGACAGTTGGAAATTTCTTACGAAGCTAAACATAGTTTTATCATAAGATTCAGTAATTATGTTTCTACATATTTACCTAAATGATTTAAATGTCTGTGTCCATACAAAAACCAGGATACACATTCATTCATAATCATAATAAATTGGAAGGAATTAAGATGGCCTTTCACGGGATGGATAAACAAACTGTAGTACATTTAATACAGTTGGATACTGTTAAATAATAAAAAAGAATAAACCATCAAGTCATGTTAAGACATGGATAAGTGATAGATCATATTGATGACTGAAAAAAGCCAATCTATATACATAGATAATAGATACAGTATACATATATATATCATACAGATATATATATCATACATATATATCATACAGATATATATCATACAGATATATATCATACAGATATATATATCATACATATATATATCATACAGATATATATATCATACATATATATATCATACAGATATATATATCATACATATATATATCATACAGATATATATATATCATACATATATATCATACAGATATATATATCATACAGATATATCATACAGATATATATCATACAGATATATATATCATACAGATATATATCATACAGATATATATCATACAGATATATATATCATACATATCATACAGATATATATCATACATATATATCATACAGATATATATAATACATCATGAGATATATATTCATACAGTATATATAGTATGAATATATATATCATACTATATATATATATACTGTACGAATCCTTTAACATACTATCTTAGTCAGTTTGGGTTGTTAGAACAAAGTACCATAGGTTTGGGGGCTTATAAAAAAGAGAAGCTTGGCAGGGAACGGTGGCTCATGCCTGTAATCCTGGCACTTTGGGAGGCCGAGGCAGGTGCAAGATTAAGTAATTCAGTACTTTTTGTAGGACTTCTGAAGGCTGAAGCAATATTACCTATCTTTGCTTCTCCTTTACCACTCTTTGCATCTCTTTGTTTTATCATCAAAATCATGTTTGCTGGATAATCAGTTGACACAAAGCATTTAAAGGAAAAGACGCATACGTGATTAGAGTCCCTATACTCAATGAATGATAGTTAAATTGTTAAATTTGCAAAAGACTATAGAAACGATTCTGCCCCTACTTTGCACCAAGATCCTAAACATGTTACTGATCTTCTTTAACTGCATTTCTTCATTTGTTAATTGGAAGTAACAAAGACATCTGATTCTTTCCCAAGGCTCTGAAGTTATAATTAAATAATAAACCAAAAATAAATAAAGGATAGATGTGAACATGCTTCAAACACAATTAATAATAAAGCACTTGTTTACTGTGCTGTAAGCTCGACAGCCAGCCAGAGTTGCCACTTTTGCACTCTTCTTTGAGGCTCCCTGGAGTTTTAACAAGTACAGGCTGTGTCCTTCTTGATGGAGCATTCTTCACACTGCAGGGTCCTTGTCAGGTCCATTTTACAACTTTGGTTTTAAATATGTGGCAAAAATTTTCACGTAGTATTTTAGACAATCAGTTATAGACTATTTTGTTCACACATAATTCCTGATGTATTTCTTATATAAGATTAACTATGAAATTATATTCCTATCCAATGCTTCAGCTATATGTGTGTTATAAATGCATATGTATATGTATATGTATGTATATTTGTATATAAGTGTGTATATCTACATGTTTGTGTATGTGTATATAGATAAATGTGTATCTATCATCTATCTGTGTGTGTGTATATATATATATATATACATGGAAAGATTGATATATTTCTGAAAACACTAATACTGCAGTAGAGCATAAACGTTGAATTTAATTATTTTTTTTCGTTTTCAGGAAGGATTAGCACTAATTCAGACATTTTGTTTTACCTAAGAAACTTGGCAACATTTGCCAGGTATTATTGACTGGCAAGTGGTATAATTATGAAACTGAGAGCTGGAAGAAGCTTTAAAATCGTCAAGTAAAAATTACTAAATTCTCAAATGAGCTAAATTGTGAGCAACAATTTCAAAAGGTTTTTATTCCATTTATTTTCCGAGTCAAATGCTAAAATAGGAATTTTATGCAATGACTTTCTAAAGTAATTATCTAAAGTAATTATTATCAACTCCAATTACAATTAAGGAATGTGAGGCTGAGAGAGTTTTATCATGTTCAAGTTTGCTCAGGTATTAAATGGCAGAGCCACACTGAATACACATCTGTGTGACTGAAAAGTTTGTATGTTCCCTGATAAGCCATGTTACGTAGAGAAATTACCAAATGATTCATGCTAGACCATGATACCAGTGAGACACAGAGCTGAGTCTAGAGCTCAGTGCCATTTCTATGACACTATTAATTGGTAGCACCAAAATATGCCAATAATGGTAGTTAATTCCTAAAAATTTTTATTTTAATAGCTCTAAGCAGTTACAAAGATATGTGGTCAATAACAAAATGGTGGTTTGTGAGCAATAGAAATTATGTATTGTGTTACATGTTTTTGTAACTAAGTTGAAAACTTCAGAGATAACGTAAAAAATGTTACTTTCAATTGCAGTTCACATGCTATTCTGTTCACATTTTATATTTATGCATGGGTATATTTGACATTTAAAAAATAATTATTTAACTTGAAGTAGTCACAAAAAGTTTTCAATTGTTTTCTAAATTAAGAAATAATAAATATATAAATGTGAATGAACTTAATGTTCAAAAAATAAATTTTGTTATAAATATTCAGAGTACTTGGAAAACAAAAAGACTTTGTTGTAGTGCATTTAAATATAAACATATTTATTTTAAACTTTACTTGCTTTGCCACAAGTTTTGCAAGGAGTGCTATTCACTTACACATATTGTAAAGAACTGTTTGGGATAGATAAAAGTGTTACTTTTTGACTGGGCACAGTGCCTCATGCCTGTAATTCCAGTGCTTTGGGAGGCCGAGGTGGGAGGATCACGAGGTCAGGAGATCGAGACCATCCTGGCTAACATGGTGAAACCCATCTCTAATAAAAATACAAAAACAAAATTAGCTGGGCATGGTGGCAGGCGCCTGTAGTCCCAGCTACTCGGGAGGCTGAGGCAGGAGAATGGCATGAACCTGGGTGGCGGAGTTTGCAGTGAACCGAGATCGCGCCACTGCCCTCCAGCCTGGGCGACAGAGCGAGACTCCATCTCAAAAAAAAAAAAAAAAAAAGTGTCACTTTTTAACATTTCAATTACAAAAATTTGTTTTATATTTTATTAGAATAATATGATTAGTATTATTCTAAAATAACATATTTCTCTTCTTGTTTTTCAGCAATGGCTTCTTTAAAGGTAAGAACTTGTACCAATAAATCTAGATTAGTTTAATGTTTCTGGCCCCACAAATGTCATAGACAGATTTAATCTCTCTGTTGTGTCTAAATGGATCCAAAATATGCAGGTTTTAAATAAATGTTATCAATCCAAATTGTTGCTAGGCAATCTCAAAGGTCCACACATTTGGAAGCATTCGAAATGTGAAAGGAAAAATTGTTAACATGCTATGGAAAGGAAAGTAGAAGAACCCAAGAACCTGTGGCATGGATTTCATATATTTATTATGATTCATTAGAGTGAAGGTTTCTCAAACCCTTCTTCAGAAGTAACATCATCTCATAGGAAAAACAAGCACTCAGGTATTGGAAATTAAGGAGATAAAAAAGTTAAAATGATAATTACCACCTACTTCCGAAAATGAAGGCACCAAATGTAGCCCTGCTATCCAATAAGAAAATGCAGTGTTCCTCCTAAAGAATGAACCCACACCACTCAGGAGTCTAACACTTTATCGACAGGAGCCTTCAAGGAGTCAACCCCAGTGGGTCACAGTGACATACAAAGCAGCAAAGCGCAGAAGCCTTCTTTGGTTCTGTGCACTAGAGTGCAAACTGTGAGAACAGAGTCCACTATCTAACATGAGGAAGGGTGCATGAATCAGCTATGCTTTTGCCCTACAGGTAGTAAATATAAACCCCCAAAAGAACTGTATTTGTGCTGTTCTCATTTTTTCTTTTTTTTTTTTAAATATTTTACTTCCATAGTCCAATAATCAATGATTTATGAAGACAGTTCATTATCCAGTTGAAAGAGAAAAGATGACTTTTCACTTTATGTAGTTAGGGGGAAAACATAAATGAAACAAAAGACTAAAACTCCATGAAGTGAAAATAACAAGATACCATTACATACATACCAATAATTACTACATACCTACTAGAATGGCGAAAATCCAAAACACTGACAACACCAAATGCTTATGAGGATGTGGAGCAATAGGAACTCTCATTTATTTCTAGACACAATGCAAAATTATACAGCCCTTTGAACATAGTCTTGCCAGTTTTCTATGAAACTAAACTATTTTATTTTATTTTATTTTATTTATTTTATTTTATTTTATTTTTGGCAGGGTCTCACTCTGTAGCCTAGGCTGGAATACAGTGGCACGAACTTAGCTCACTGCAACCTCCACCTCCCAGGTTCAAGCAATGCTCTTGCCTCAAACCTCCCGAGTAGCTGAGATTACAGGTGCACGCCACTATGCTAGGCTAATTTTTGTATTTTAAGTAGAGATGGAGTTTCGCCATGTTGGCCAGGCTGGTATGGAACTCCTGACTGCAAGTGATCCGCCCACCTCAGCCTCCCGAAGTGCTGGGATTACAGGCGTAAGCCCCCGCGCCAGGCTAAAACTAAACCTACTCTTAATTTACAATCCAGCAATCTTGTTTATTGGTATTTACCCAAAGGAGTTTAAAACTTATGTGCACACAAACATCTGCATATGGTGTTTAGGTGTTTACGGCAGCTTCATTCATAATTGCCCAAAATTGGAAGCAACCAGGATGTCCTTCAGTCGGTGAATGGATAAATAAACTGTGATGCATCTAGACAATGGAATATTATACAGGGTTAAAAAGAAATGAGCTATCAAGCCATGAGGAGTTATGGAGGAACCTTAAATGAATATTACTATGCAAAAGAAGCCAATCTGAAAAGGGTATACACTGCATGATTCCAACTGTATGACATTCTTGAAAAGGCCAATCTATGAAGACAGTAAAAAGATCCATGGTTGTTAACGAATGGGCAAGGAAGGAATGAACAGGCGGAGCACAGAGGATTCTTAGAGCAGTGAAACTACCCTATATGATGCTGTAGCAGTAGACACAGGTCATCATATATTTGTCTAAACCCATAGAATATGCAACACTAAGATTGAGCCCTAATGTAAACTATGGACTCTGGATGTTAATGATGTGTCAATGTAGATTCATCAATTGTAATAAATGTATCTCTCTGGTGGGAATGTTGATAATGAGGGAGGCTATGCATGTGTCAGGACAGAGAGTAAACCGGAAATTTCTGTAACTTCTGATCAATTTTGCTGTGAACCTAAACTGCTCTAAAAATAAAATTTATTTTAAAAACTATGAAATAAGTTTATTTTCTGATCCCAAAGCAGGATCTCACAATAACTGTTTCAATATAAGGCCTATATTTGGAAACCATTACAAACTTCTAAAAATTGTCACATTTGATAATATTTTAAATTAATCACATATATTGAGGAAAATTGCATGAATAGATCTCCAAAATCATGGGCTTTTGTTTATTTGTTCTGTGACTTATTTTTGGAATTTCTTTTATGATGGCCCCTCTTCAGGATAAAATTGAGGAAGCTAATTCATATCCCTTGGGGTGAAGAATTTCAAATAATTCCTCATGAGTGACGTTATCTTCCCCACTCTTTTACTCTTTTCATTGAATCTGAAGAGATGTTGAATATTATTAAGATTATTATTTCAAAAGGACTTTAAGACAATTATTACATCTCCATCTTCAAAAGACAAGGTCCATTTCATTCTCCATTCGAAGGACACCAGCTCTTCACAAAATGATTCTCCGTATCTTGAATGTTGAATGAGGCGCTTTTCTCTTCTGCCTTCTTCACATGCTATCCGGTAAAAAACAGAGTGCTGCCATGAGAATGTTGCAAAGAAGGCCAATCATTATACAGACGAAGGCTGAAACTTTAACTCACAATATTATAACTTTTATATTTTTTTTCAGTCACCTTCATTTCTAAAAATAAAATACGAGTGTCTACTTCAGGAGACTCTGGATCAAGTCCAATTAGCTTTCTATTATTTAAAAACACTATTGACCTTTAAAATCCTCTCTTTACAAATATTCAAACCAGGGAGTACAGCACTTATTAAACAGCATTTTCCAGTTTGTTTCAATTTTCTTTTTTCTGCTAGATTTTTAACTCCTTGAGAATAGAGAACCTAAGGCTGGTATATACCCACACACACCCATCTCCCCGATGCCAACATAAATCCTGGTACATTGTGGCTAATCATTTATGCTTAATTGCATTGATTTGATACTTAATTCAGATGGCCAGATGTAGATCAGCTTGTTAAAACAGATATATGATAATGTTGTATCTGAATGTATAGAGCATTAATCATGCCAACATTGAGACTGTTCAACTATTTTTAAAAAAATGTTAATGTGTTTAGTCATTTCTGATATTCCTGTCAATTTAGCATATCTCTTTTGAATCAGAAAATACTTTGGTTCAACTTCCTCTGATTTGTTTATGCTGTTAGGGAACCTGTGTGTAATTCTATGTCAACTCAGCCTGTATTCTGCTGTCCCCTGTATAGAATTTTTCTCATCCCCTCCACTTTTTGATTAAATTTCCTTTCCTTAAACTATCCTTGCTTCTTTTCTTTGCTGCATCCAAAATTAGGTATAGGACACAACTAGAGGGAAAAAAGGGGCTCATTTACCCCCAAAACTTTTATAAAATATTTCAGTATATATGTAAGGTCATCAGATGAATTAATTTAACAAACATTTATTGTCTGTTCTGTGCCAAAGCTGTGTGCTAGGTGGTGTGAATTGAGAAAGTTTTGCTCTTTAAAAGGAGTCCTAATGTAATGGACTCTATTGTACATATCTAACTATTCTTTTTCATAGGAAACTCTAATTATTTTCCTATTTGTATTATTTTCTGTGGTGGTTTTGGGGTTATCTGAAAATTCCAGATTAAATTTAATTAATTAATGATCAGACTTACTAGGCTTGTTGTATTCCTTTCTAGTCTACGTATTAACCCATTCCACCATTACGTAATAATAATAATAGTAATAATGCTTATTGAGTGTGTATTATGCTACAGCATTAAACACTTCATATACAATATTCCATTTAGAGTTGTTAATAAGAACTATAATCTCAAATTTTACAAAAGCTAGGTGAATTGGAAAAATTTACACAGCTGGTAACACAGCTAGGTGCAGAATTCCAAACAGCTATTTCTGACTCTGGACTCTTTATCCTAACACAATAAACACTCATCTTACTAAATTAAAACAACATGCAACTTGGTACATTTTCTTCTCACCCATTAAAAAAAATTAAACTATTTTTGAAAATGGCTTTTATTTCTCTCCTTTGCTTCCCACTTTCTTATGGATAAGTCCATTTAAAGAATAATAAATCAACCAGAACTGAGCAAAACAAAAAGGCCAGAAACATGAGGGGGAAAGAATCTCAAGTGCCAACTGTTCTGTTGTTATTGTTGTTTTTAAGTGAAGAGTTCAGTAGGCTTTTTACATATACATTTTAAAACCCTAGTTACGCTTGTGAGAGTAAGACCCAGTGCCCTCTATCCAAGACCCTGTCAAAAATGTCTTTGATAGGCATGAGACTATGCCAGAATGCTTTAGCTTCTCTTTAAAATAGATAAAATTGGTATGTACCTCACAAGATAAATTGAGCAATTCATCATTTTCTGTTGAATTCTTAAAGAAAGTTGGGTGAAAAATGATAAGTAAATGAATAATAGAAGAAAAATGAGGGAGTGCTGGGTATGATGGGATAGCTTATTCAATCACTTTTTGAAATAATGAAATTTCTCACTATCAAAAGCCTGAATTCATTGGATAGTCTTATTCATTGTATAAGTCTCTATTGAGTATGTATAAATCTATGTTGAGTATAGCATAATTTATACCATTATATATATATACACACATTGAGTACAGCGCACTTTACACCATTATATATATATATATATATATATATATATACACACACACATAGACATGTATGTGTGTGCCTACATATGCATACGCTTATATATACACATATACAGTTTCACATGTTCCATAAGTTAAAATTTTATTAATAACTTTCTTCCTCACATAAACAGTGTTTCATCAAAATTTTTAGAAAGTCAACATTTTCTAAAACTTTTTAGGTATAAAATATATTATAATTATGAAAGTTTTGACCAAAATAAAAATAAAAAGCCAGTGGGCAACAAATTGGACCATAATTGTCACTGTATTAGATAAGGCAAAACTGTTCAGGACAAAGAAATACAATAGACTCAGAACACTTTGAATATTAACAAGACTTTTTCTTGAACACAATATCTATTGAAATCATATTAAGGAAAGAAAATACCCCAACATTTAAAAGTGTCAATAATGGTTTAATATAGAGCATGAATGCAAAGGGAATAGACAGCCTGTGCAAACATAAGCTTATCATTTTGTTCATATACCAAACAACACACATTCTGTAGAATAAGTACTTGGTTGATACATACAGGTTAAACATGTGCATAACTACACAATCAAGAAAATCTTACCATTTCTGTCAATACACTGTATGCAAAGTGGCAATAAGATCACACTTAACAATCTCCAAAAGAAAATGAGAGAGAATGAAACACCAAAAGCAATAGGTCAGGAGAGAAGCAGAATTGTGGGAGGAAGAGGAGAAGGCCATTATGAGTATCAGTAAGTATAACAAAATACATCTGAAATCGATAAGCTGCTCAAAACAGATATTTGGAATCACAGAAATGAAACTAATTATTTCCCTGGCATTTCAAATACCAAAAAGTATCCTCAAAGCTCCATTTTTCCCCTTTGCCTTGGTACAAAGTGTCTTTTCTATCCATGTCTTCCTGCAGAAGGTTTCAAGTTTGATTTTTTACATGTATATCAACAGAAGGCTAAAATATTAACTTCGAACCTCAATTATTACTAAATCATAATCAGAGCTTAATGGAATAACCCTTATGAAAAAATAAGGCTTATTCTGCATAGATTATTTCAAAGAAATAAACATGGTAAAGGGAGGCATGGTGTCACCAACTTAGTAAGTGGTGAAAATACCCAGACATCTAAGCTGAACAATCAAAGGAAATCCAACAGAGTATTAGAGTTAATAGGGAAGAATCAATAGGAAATGGTGATATGATAGAAATTGAAATTGACACTTTTAAACTAGATAGAGAAAGCGGATATTTTGTTCAGTGGATATACCAGCATGGCTTTGTGTCAGAATTACCTGTTGGTTAGATATTTTAATGAATAAAATACTGGTTGAGCTGAAGGCCAGTCATCAGCCTGGCATAATATTTAAGGTCCTCACAGTATGTTACAACATTGGTAATATTTATATAAATAGAGAAATAATCTAAGAACAGTTTATCTTGATTATATTGTCATCAGTGAGAAAGAGTTGATTGATGATCAGTCACTACAAAGAAACAAATAGGAGGAAAATGTAGTAGGCTAAGCTGCTAAAAAAAAGAGTACAAAGAAATATTTTTAATTATTCAAGTGAAAAAAATCAAACAATTTTAAAAAATAAACTTCAGTCATAAGAACTGTATAAAATTAAAATATTATGCAATTATAATCAACTCTATTGATTATGTAATTATCCATTTTGCAGACACCAGAACCAAGACCTCAGACATGCTCTTCTTCCTAGCTGGACTAAGCAATTGATTAAACTCACTACCTGCTGCCTTCTGCTCTTGCCACCCTCCATATCAAAAGAAGAAAGAAAGGAAACAAACCTTGTGGACTATCCACAGGGTAACACAAGAAGGTAGTGCTCAACCACTGCTTCAAAAATCATTTCTTAATCTACATGAATATTGCATAATTTAAACATCTCCATGCATGCAAATGGGTTTTGCTAGAGGATAAGCATCCTGAGAAGTTCAGCATCTGCAATTAGCAGCTGTTATCTTTAAATGAATTTACTGAGGTGAAATTCACAACACATAAAACAATCCATTTTAAAGTGAATATATTTGTCATTTAATATATTCACAATGATGTACAATTACCATCTCTATCTCATTCCAGAATATTTCCATCACTCCAAAGTAAAGACTCTTACCCATTAAGCATCTTCTCCCTATTCTGCCCTCTCTCAAGCTACTGGAAATCACCAATCCATATTCTGTCTCTTTGAATTTACCTATTCTGGATATTTCCTATAAATAGGGTCATACAATATGTGACCTTTTGTGTCTGGCTTCTTTCACTTGGCACAATGTCTTGGAGGTTCATCCATGTTATTCCATATATTATGACCGAATAATATCCCATTGTATGTATATACCACAATTTGTTTATCCATTCATTAGTTGAGAAAAATTTGGGTTGTTTTCTCACCTGTTGGCCATTTTGAATAGTGCTGCTATAAAATGTGTGACCATGTACTTTTCTGAGTATCTGTTTTTAATTCTTTTGGGTACATATCTAGGAGTGGAATTGAAGGGTCATGTGGGATTTCTGTTTTTAACTTTTTGAGAAACCATTGACTTGTTTTTCATAGCAACTGAATAATTTTACATTCCGACCAGCATTATACAATGGCTTTAATTTTTCCACATCCTTGCTAACACTGTGTGCATGTGTGTGTGTGTCTGTGTGTTTACAACCTAATGTGTATGAAGTCATCCCTCATTGTGATTTTGCTATGCATTTCCCTAATGACTAATGATACGAGTATCTTTTTAAGGGTTTGATGGTCATTCGTATAGTTTCTTGGTAAAATTTCTATTCAAGTCTTTTACCCTCTTTTTAATTAGATGGTTTGTCTTTTGTTGAACTGTAAGTGTTCTTTATATAGTATGAATATTAGACTTTTATCAGAGATATGATTCACAAATATTTTCTCCTCCATTCTAGATTGTCATTTTATTTTTTTGATAACATTTTTGGTACATACAAGCTTTCAATTTTGATGAAATCCAATTTATCCATATTTATGTTATTGATGTCATAACTAAGAATTCATTGCCAAATCCAAGGTTATGAAGATTTACCCCATGCTTTCTTCCAAAAGTGTTGATAGTCACACTTATATTTATGTTTTCAGTCCATTTGGGGTTATTTTTTATATATGGCATAAGGTAGAGATTCAACTTTTTTTGCATTTGAAAATCCAGTTGAAATTACATATGAGCTTGAGAATTGGCATTTCCATTTCTGCAAAAAAAAAAAAAAAGACTACTGGCATCATAATAAGGATAGCATTCTGCATTGAAACTGTAAATCACTTTGGTTAGTATTCATATCTCAACATTACTTTTACCCTTCTATGAACACAGACGTCTTTCCTTTCGTTTGTCTTATTTAATCCCTTTCACCAATAGCTTTCAGTATATTAGCTAATTTAATTTCTAGGTATTATTATTCTTTGGAATGTTATTATAAATGAATAAATGAAATTGTTTTTGTAATTTTGTTTTTAGATTACTTGTTCCTGCTATGTAGAAACAAAACTGATGTTTTCTGTGTTGCTTTTGTAATCTCTAACTTTACCAAATTTGATTATTTGCTCCAGAATCTTGTGTGCGGGTATGCACACTCACACGTGTGCCTATTCTTCAAGATTTTCTATATATATGATCATATCTGCGAATAAACAATTTTACTTCTTCCTAATTTGGATACATTTTCTTTCTTTTTCTTGCCTAGTTGTTCTGGTTAGAACTTACAGTACAATGTTGAATAGCCATGGTCAGGATGGGCATCCTTGTCTTGTTCCTGATACAGTCTTTCACTATCGAGAATAATGTTAGCTATAGGCTTTTCATAAATGTCTGTGTTTAAGCTTTTATAGGAACAAATATAACAGCTTGCAAATAAAAAGATGCCTGTGTTCAAGCTTGAAAATTCTCTAACAGTTTAAGCTGTTACAACAAATTACCATAGACTGGAAGGCTTATAAACAACAGAAATTTATTTCTCACACTTCTGATGGCTGAGAAGTCCAAGATTAAGGTGCTAGCAGATTTGGTATCTGGTGAGCTGTTTCCCGATTCAAGGATAGCCATCTTCTCCCTATGTTCTCACGTGGTTGAAAGGGCAAGGGAACTCTCCTCCAGGATCTCTTATTATAAAGACACTGATGCCCTTCATGAGGGATCTGTCGTCATGACCTAATTAATCATCTACCAAAATCCCACCTCCTAATCACATTGGGAATTAGAAGTTCAATATATAAATTTTTAGAGAAAAGTATTCAGCCAATAGCAACATCTTTCACCATGTCGTGGAAGTTCCTTCTATTTCTTTTTCTTTTCTTTTCTTTTTCTTTTTTTTTTTTTTAAGACAGGGTCTCACTCTGTCACCCAGACTGGAGTACAGTGATGCAATTATAGCTCATTGTTACCTTGAACTCCTGGCCTCTGGCCCCAAGTGATCCTCCCACTTCAGCTTCCTGAGTAGCTAGGACTACAGGTGTATGTCCCTATGACTGGCATATATATATATATAAAATATATATACATATATATATAATATATTATATATACTATGTACAGGGTCTTGCTATGTTTCCCAGGCTAGTCTTGAACTTCTGAAGGGAAGCAATCCTCCTGCTCAGTCTTTCTAAGTACTGAGATTATAGGCATGAGCCTATAATCTCCTTATAGGCTCATTATAATTAGGAGGTTGGAGCATCCAACCTCCTAATTTTTCATAAGTTTTTTCTTTATCATAATAGGATGTTGGACTTTGTCAAATTATTTTAGATGTTATTTTTGAGAAATTATATATTTTTTAAAAAAACATTGACTAAGAAAAACTAACTGAAAAGCTATAATGATAATCTAGTTCTTGTAACTTAAAAAAATGTATGTGGTAGAGAATTGCACGGGCAATCATGAGCCAGTAAGCTCAAACTCTGAGAATAGAATAAATCATCTAATAATCAATTTGTAATCATCTAGCAGAATATGTTAGTAGATAGCAAATTATATGAATTTAGGAAGTACTAATAAAATCTGAACAAATTTAATTTTTTCTATGAGACAGGAAAAGGTTATATAAAGAGGCTAGATTAGTTAATACTAGATAATCTTGTGTTTGAGTAACACTGTTTTGTTTTTTAGTTCACAGAATTGCCGTTTATAAGCCAGAACCAAATAGTATGAGTTTAAAAGAGCTTTCTACTGAAGGCAAATATCAAATTTTAAGTGTCATTGGTACATAAGAGAAACTTAGCATGTTTGTACATATTAAAGGAGATGTAAATAATTTCCATTTTGGGTAGTTACAAATAAAGCTGATGTAAACATTTCTGTACAAGTTTTTATATGATAATGTTTTTCTTTCTCTTGAGTAAATATCTGATGTATTGGTTTTCCATTGTCACTACAGCAAATTATAACAAATTTGTGGTGTTAAACAACACCTATTTATTATCTCATTATTTTATAAGTGCAAATTTTACGCACAGAGTCTCTCAACTGACTTGTCTGCTTAGAATCTCAGAAGGTTGAAATCGAGGTGTCAGCAGAACTGCACTGCTCACAAGACTATGGAATATTTGTTGTCTAACACATTCAGGATGTTGGCAGAAATCAGTCCACTCTCCCTCTTTTCATGCAGTCCCCTCCATTTTCAAACCAGCAAGGTTCATTGAGTCCTAATACTTTGAGTCTACCTCATTTTCTCTTCCTTCAGCCACAATAAAGCTCCACATGTAACAGATCACATGATTATATTGCTCTCCTGAATAGTTTAGAATTATCTCCCTATTTTAAATAAATTGATTAGTAAAACTTAGTTACATCTGCAAGGTCCAATTTACCAAGTAAAGTAACACTCCAGAGTGTAATACCAGAAGATGAAGGTTATGGGGGCCAAAATTCTGTCTACATAACTTGGGCCATGATAAGTGTATGTGTAACTTACTGAAAAACAAAAACCAAAAACAGAGAACACTAGATAGCTGTTGTCTGTCTTACATAGTTTTTGCCAAGCGATCTGCTGTAATTAACTTTTGCTCCTTTACAACTAGGGAGTCTTTTTTCTTTGATTGTCTTCACAATTTTTCTCTTCATCTCTACTTTGTACTAAATGTTTTCTATTAACTGTCACCACTACCTTATCAGTTTGAGTATAATGCATCTGCATGTATATTTTCTTTTTTAAAAAACTATTTTCTGTTTGTTTTGGCTTGGTTTGCTTTTCATTCTGTGTGAAGTTCTCTTAGCTGGAAATCTGCATTTCATGTCCCTCTCATTATTTTAGAAATCCTCAGCCATGGTCTTTTCAAATATCTTTTATCTTCTTGTTTCTCTCTCTTCTTCCTGTAATTCCACTTAGGCACATGTTCACATTTCATATTATTCTGCATCTCCTGATGGTCTACTCTGCTTTCTTTTTTTTTCCTCTTCTCTTTCTGTTTTAATTTATATAATTTTTATTGACCTATATACAATTTTATCAATTATTTTCTTGGTTCTGTTGAGTTCAATGATGAGCCCCTCGACATCACACTTCATCTCTCTTGCTATGTTTTTACTTTAATTCTAGAATGTCACTAATTCTTATTGTTTTTTCTTTTCTTTTTTTTTTTTTGGTCTTGGCTGAAATAACCCCCAGTCTCTTCAGGCATGTTGTCTTTTCTTTTAGGGGCTTAGAAATATTACTCAGAAAGCATTTTTTAATTCCTTAACTTATAGTTTCAACATCTGGGTCATCTCTGAATCTTCTGTTGAATGCTTTGTTTCTTGTATGTTTCGCTTTTCTTCTCTCTTGTGTACGACATAATTTTTCATTGTATGTCAGATACAGTACATAGAACAACAGAGACAAAGGAAAGAAGTATTTGTGATGAAATGGGCATGCCTTTTTTTCTACTATGACTTTAGTCTGGGAGGTGAGTTAAAATTGCCAGGAATTATGCATTATTTGGGTATTGTTTTGCCATAGACACTTCTAGTGAATCATCAGCTCTAAATTCCCCCAGTAGTACTTTGTATTTACAGTTTTGGTTGAATTATCAGGGAGCTTCCATTTATGGTCCAGCTCCGCTCGCAGCTTTATCCCTTCACTGTGCTTTTGCATCTCATGGAGAGTGTCTCTCCCTGTGCATTACCTTTCCCCACTGGTTACTTATTTCTTGTTATTTACCCTCACTGGCATAGTAGTGGAAGGTAAGGAAGGTTATCTCTTTTTCTGATTCAGCCTCATTTTTATGTAGGGCCTTCATCCCTGGTACTCAGGTATGGGATTTTCTCAGTTATTCTAATTTTCCTCCTGTGATAGATTTATAATGGTCCTAACCCATCTCTTAGTGACTTACTTCTGTTATTTATGAAATATTGGATTCGGTATATCTCTGTGGGTTTTTTTTTGTTTGTTTTGTTTTTTGTTTTATTTTGTTTTTTTCCTGTGGTAGCTTCCCTTCTCCAAGGCTTATCTACCAAAAAATACTCTCCTGGCCACCCTCAGTATTTCTCATGCCCACTCAGGAAGGTTGTACAGTTGAGCTTGCCATGTATGCTGCTCTCAGTGTTCCATACTCGCATGTGAGACTCCACTCAGATGTTAGCAATATGTTAAAATTGTAGCAGACTTGTTTTTATCTGTTTTTAGGCTTGCCTTGTCTACTTCTGTCTACTAACAGGGGTGTTAGTACTTGTGCCCTATCTTTCTTTAAATTTCATGCTGGCTTTTTCTGTGACTTCAACTCTTTGGATTCAAGAAAAAATAATTTTATATATTAGCTAGTTTTCTCTCATTGCTATGGTGGGAAGAACACTCTTCAGTTTACTACGTATTTAGAAGAGACCTAAAGCCAATTATTGTGTGTATGTGTATATATATATATATAACGAATGATCATATGATCATACGTTTGGATAAATAGGTCCTTGAAAACAAGGACTGTGTTTTTATTTACATTCTTTTTGTATACATTGCCTTTGTCCAAAGAGTACTACATCTCAAGATCACAAGATGGCTTCCAGAAGCAATGGGGAATCAAGCTTCATTATCATATTTTACAGGAAAGATGTTCCATAATGTAATCTCTAGACTAAGCAAATTCAACGTAAATAAAAGGTGAGACATTTCATTCCAGTAGAGATACGAGGCAAAAAAATCAATATCAAGATGATCTGAAGATTATTGAAAATGCCAGGGAAGTGAAACGCCTTTTCCAAGATTAGGTTTCTTTGCAAAAGAAAAAGTCTAATGTGATATAAACCAAAATATTAAATAATTTGACTCTATAGGTTGGAATCTTAAGGAATTATGTTTTTATGGTAATTCTACAAGTGTATTATTACTTCTAAATTTCAAAAATGAAGAGAAAGGCAGTTTCAATGAACTAAAATAAGTTATTTCTTTTTTAAGAAAAGGAAAAAGTTTAACAGATTCCTAACATAAATATTCTAACCAATAAAAAGTTGGTCTTTTTTTTAGTTTCTTTGTTTGTTTTGTTTTGTCTTGGCCTCTTTTATTCACAGGGTTTGCCTGAGATATATCAGCAAATATCCTAGCCTGTGCTATTGACCTTGGGTAACACTCACTATCTCACAGATGTATATATTTACTTCCCATCTTTCAGCAGACAATCTACACTTATGCTCTGGCAGAACTTTATTTTTTTGTATCTTCAACCCAGAAATGTTCATCTTTGTTTTTGCATATAATCTTCTGCATGCACTCCCTATACCTGTTGATTTTTTACTTCATCCAAGCCTACTGACTGTAAATATTGGCATTATCCCTTATTCCTTCTTTGTCTTGACTTTTATAATCAATCCCTTATGATGTTCTGCAAATTCTATCTCTAGAAGGGTCCGTATTTCCAAGCCCCATTTTCTACCCACTATAACTTTCTCCTTTCATCATTCCTACCTGAATCATTGCAGTTTCAGCCCCACTGACCTTATCATTTTTCAAAATTACTCAACACAGAGGATCTCTGTCATTTTTCAAAATTACTCATCACAGATCTCTTTACAAAATAAGTGAACTCATAGCATTCCATATTTTAACAAATGCAATAATGTCTCATATTTTGCAGAATTAAGTGGGGCTCCAATGTATATAGTCTTTCCTAGACTCTCATTCTTTTATTTGTCTGCAAGTCTTAGACTGAGTTATATTATTCACAGACTGAATGTTTCATGAAGACTACCTTGACCTAAACTAAACCCTAACCTCAAAAGGTCTGAGCTAAATGCTCTTCCTAGCATTCTCAGCCTTTATGGTTACCAGGAGAGTCCACTCTGACTTCATTTCTGCAAACACTTCTTGAGTGTTTAAAATATGCCAGATGTTGTACTAAATATTGTATATGTTTTTGTCATTAATTCTCACAATTGACCTATGAGATATTAACTACTATTTTCTTAATTTGATTGCTGAAATACTTATTCACAGAGAGATTAAATGGCCTATATTCACATCGCTAGGAGATGGTAGAGCCAGTACTAACATCCAGGCTGACTACAGGATATATGCTCCTCATCACAAAACTACCCTCTAATTTTATTGATCACTTGAGTGCAAGAGCAAATATTTAATACTTCTAAATATTATTTATTCTTTCATGGTTTAATTTGAAATGTCTAATTTTTCTTCCCAGTGGTTTGCAAGTTTTGAAACAAGAATTTTTATTCTATTACTTAAGTCTGTAATTCTTAGCAGTACATTGTATATAGTTGGTATTAAATAAATGTTGGGTGAGTCAACCATTTTATTCTTACAGAATCTCCTAATCTTTATGTTAGAGTTAGCTGATGAGTTAATCCTAGTGATTCTTATCATGCCACTAGTTTGCTCAAAAACTTTCAATGAATCTCTACTTCTTTTATATAAAAGCCCCAATTTCTCACACTAGCCTTGGGTAATTCCATGGTCTACAGCTAACATTCCTTTTAAATGTCATATTTCACTACCTTTTTTACAAAGACTCTGCTTGTCCCAAACTTGCTGTTTTCCTTATATACTCACTTTTTTCCATCTTTTTTGCTTTGGCTCAATAGGTTCCTTACATCTAAAAGGCACTTCTTTTTCTCACCTTCAAATGATCAAATTCAAAATTCAAGTTCTCTGTTTTATTCATGTCAGCCATCTAAACAGCTATATTATCTGCACCATTTCAGCGGTCCAATGTCTAATTTATCATTGTTTCTCCAATGTGATATATCTCAATACCTTGCAAATAACAGGATATTCAATAAATGGTAAATAAGACAGTGTGAGGGGATAAAATCTTAATATAAATTGTACATATCCCAAATTTAAGCAACATGACATAACTTTTATAAATGTTTTAAATGAGATAGTAAAATATATTATTAAAATAGAGATAATAGTCTTTTCAGGAAAATTAAATGGACTTGGATTAAACCTAGAGAATGCAGTAACTCTAATATGCTTTATTGCATAAATTGTAAGTAAATTTACAACACAACGAATAGAAAAGAAAAGAGCATTAACAAATTATGTCTTTAGACCAGAGGTTAGAATGGAGAAAGATTTTATTCCAGTAAGGATTGAAATAATTGTTTTGTGAGAGTATATACAAACTCTGGCCAGGCGCGGTGGCTCACGCTTGTAATCCCAGCACTTTGGGAGGCCGAGGCGGGCGGATCACGAGGTCAGGAGATCGAGACCACGGTGAAACCCCGTCTCTACTAAAAATACAAAAAATTAGCCGGGCGTGGTGGCGGGCGCCTGTAATCCCAGCTACTCGGAGAGGCTGAGGCAGGAGAACGGCGTGAACCCAGGAGGCGGAGCTTGCAGTGAGCCGAGACTGCGCCACTGCACTCCAGCCTGGGTGACAGAGCGAGACTCCATCTCAAAAAAAAAAAAAAGAGAGTATATACAAACTCCATTGCTACTCTCATAAATATTTCTTAGAGTGAAGAATCTTTCTAGATATGTAGAAGGATATGCTGTTTTTCGACAGTGTATAGTGTAAAACAAACACAGGATAATATAAAATCAGAATTGAATTCACTTAACCTACAAATCAGATTTCTATTTCAAAAGTTAATGAGAAACTATATAGAAGAATTATATAGGTGTATTGGGGGAAAACCAATTAGTTTAATGTGCTAGATGGACTGTTGGATTTGAATTAGGGAAATAAGTTAAATATGAAAAACAAATGCTATTACTCGCTGTAAGATATTCTAAGTTTAATCTTACAATTCTAAACTTTGTACTAGTAACTTGACTTTGTAGGCAATTCTATGCAAAGAGATAAATTACAGAGGTCAGTTTTAGCTTACATTTCTAAACTGATGCATTGCGTTTTTGCTTTCCAGTGATTTAAGAAGGAAAGAGAAAAGATTATACTCATTTATCTTCCCTAACAATATCTGCTTTCCACACCATACTCTGCATCTCTAAGTTTAATGTTTCAATAGCAAA
This sequence comes from Symphalangus syndactylus, assembly GCF_028878055.3. Taxonomy (NCBI): domain Eukaryota; kingdom Metazoa; phylum Chordata; class Mammalia; order Primates; family Hylobatidae; genus Symphalangus; species Symphalangus syndactylus. The sequence continues at coordinate 73,739,105 of NC_072433.2, forward strand.
TAATTCAGTAGAGAAACGGCCTTTCTAAGGGAATATTTTTGTGGCAAGATAATTTTTGAAATATCCATTTATGACTTCTTTTTATATGTTAGCTATTTCTTTTCTAGTAGGCTCTGCTCTGCTTGCCTTCTGAAAGATTTGTGGTGGGTCTTCCAGGCTTTTGTTTCTGAACAAAATTTACTGAGACCTATTGAGGAGAACATATTTTTAAAGTAACAGAAGATCCAGTGAGAATAGGAAAATGGGAGAATAATGATTTATGCCAAATATTTTCTCAAATATCAGAATAAAATAATCACCCCTATTCAAAGCCACACCTCAGGCTTTAGCAGATAGAGAAAAGGGGACAGTTTGGGTCATCCTCAAAGACAGACCGTATACTGAATGGTATGTGTAGCTAGAATAATAATAGAGAAATGTCCTATCAAAGCCAACCTTGAAAAACATTGCTCCAGCACCATGGAGTTTCATGCAAAATGAGGCATTATTTGAAAACATAATCAGATTCTTCTATTGAATGAGCTGAGGTGTATGTGTGTTTAAAGGTGAATTTACCTACATCAGCAGCTATTTTTCTACTGGCTCTTATCCTCCATTGGCTGAGGATATCTCAACTGGCATTAATATCCTCCTATATTTTTGATTGTATACATAGAATTGTCCAGCTGCCATCCTCAAAAGTAGCATCAAAAAAATATCAGAACAGGAAACAAGGTACTTTCAGAGAACGCAAGTGTAGATGCATTGTTACCACTAAAGAGTAGGGAGTAGGGAGGGGAAGCCTGCACGCAATTACCCTTTATCCATGTGTCTGAAACCAGAAATAAAGCCAAGAGAACAAGGATGTTAATACAACCAAATTGGCATTCAAAAGAGTTCTGGCAGCAGTGTGGAAGGTGGGTTAGAAATTTTATTGCATGTTGTCGGACAAAACTGCCAAGATATGATGAGCTCAAAATTAAAAGTATGGCAGCAGGAAAGAGATACACAGATGAATTGGAACAATTTTATTGAGATGTATAAGACAGCCCTGAGAAACAAATAGATACGAGTAACAGAGCTGACAGCAGGTTTTTAAGAATCTGGTAGATAGTTGAAATGTTCTCTGACATGAAAAGGGTAGAGCACTTTTCAAAAAGTTTGTAAATTTCATATTGGACATGTTATTCTGAGAAATCTGTGAGAAGTACAAATTTAAGGTTTCAGAGTTAAAGAGAATGTTCTGAGCTGGATATAGTAACATTTTAGATATTTTTTTTAATTTTTGAGAAAGGAATGTTTTAGTATAAATAATTATCAAGAATTACAATTAAAGAAGTACAAATGGTCATAAATTGTATTGAAACTGTATGTTTAGTGAATTAAGTCACTGAAGCAGAAATAATTAAATAGTACAATATCTGAAAAATGAGAAGCTTGTGCAGAAAAGCAGGATGTATAAAGATATCATTCTCAGTAAACTATCGCAAGGACCAAAAAACCAAACACCGCATGTTCTCACTCATAGGTGGGAATTGAACAATGAGAACACATGGACACAGGAAGGGGAACATCACACTCCGGGGACTACTGTGAGGTGGGGGGAGGGGGGAGGGGGGAGGGACAGCATTAGGAGGTATACCTAATGCTAAATGGCGAGTTAATGGGTGCAGCACACCAACATGGCACATGGATACATATGTAACAAACCTGCACATTGTGCATATGTACGCTAAAACTTAAAGTATAATAATAATAATAATAATAATAAAAGATATTTTCTTATGTTGGCACAGTTTTAAGTTTCCAGACAACTTGGGAAATATATCCTTATTTAATACCCAAATCAGCTTATTAAAGGTACTTTGGAGATATCATTTTTATTTGGAGGATAGAGAAACTGCTGGCCAGAGAAAGCAAAATGTCTCTCTACAGTTAATAACCAGAGTTAATTACATAGATGTGGTGTCATTCTCACACCATCACTCCATCCATTATGCTCTATTTTTTTCAGGAAATTATAGATAATATCATAGTTACTCAGTAATTATGTCTTCCCTACACATTATAAATGTTATTTTTAAAGGCCAAAAATTTTTTTATCTGGATTCAAGGGTCAATCATTTGAATCTAGCAATAACAAACTACCACAAACAGGATGGTTAAACACAGCAGAAATGTTTTTGTATCATAGTCCTAGAGATATCTGAAATCAAGAGATCTTCAGTCCTAGACATATCTGAAATCAAGAAGTTAGCAGAGACATGCACCCTCTGAAACTTGTAAAGGAATCCTTTCTTTACTCTTCCTAGGTTCTTGTGGTTTGCCAGCAATCTTGTGGTTTGTAGAAGCATATATAGCTCCAATCTCTGCGTTGGTTGTATGTAGTGTTCGCTCTGTGAAATTCTGTTTTCATATAGCCTTCTTCTTATAGAGACACAAGTCATATTGGATTAGGAGCACCCTCTACTCCAATAGGACCTCATCTTAATGTAATGAATTACACCTCCAACAACCTTATTTCCAAATAAGGTTGCATTCTGGGTGATTGAAATTAGGAATTTGATGTATCTTTTTTTTTTAGAACGACAAAACTCAACCCATAGCACCAACCATATCTGAATATATTAGTAAATATTGTATACCTCTAAGTTTAATCAAACAAATGTATTTTAAATATTGGAAGACACGTTTAGAAAATTCAGAGATAAAACTTTTGCATAAATTACATTAACATAACACCCCCCAGAATTTTATAATACTTAATTGACAAAGACAAAAGAATGATTTATCTTCTTACATTCTAATTTATATAATTAATATTTTTATTTTCCATGGTATAAAACAGCATGCTTCAGTTTTAGTTTACTTTCTATAATTTTAAAATAATTTCATGATAAAGACATAAAAAGATCATTTTCACTATATTGATTTAAAAAGAATGTAATTTGCATTTTGTTTTATAGATAAACAAAAAAAAATTACCATGAGAAAATATTATGTATATATAAACTAACTTAACAGCTTTAAATATATATTTTAAATAAATAACATATTTGCCATTTATACAAACATGTCTTTTTTAATGAGATGATTAATTCATGTAAATTCATATTATATGCATAAAACCATCAAAATAATACTGACTTTAGTCTTTACTTGATTAAGGACTAAATTTAATGTATCTCTTTGTAGACTGACATAGAACATATATTCAAGATATATTGTAACTAAAGACATAGTCATACTGTTACTAAAAGTTCATTCAAAACATTCAAAATTTTTTACTGCATTTACCATGCCATTGAGAAAAGTAGATGTTTACTCTGCTACCAAGGAAAATGGTTTGAGGTAACTACATCAGAACACAGAACAAACTAAAAATTTAATAAATCTTACATTCTATTTATCTCCAAAATACATCAGGTCCATGTTTACTCAACAAAAGCAATCTAAATTAATGAGGTAATTGGAAATTCAGCAGTTAGAAATCCATTTTTTTCTCCTCTTTGATTGTAAGTGTAAAATAAATGAGGTCTATATCACTGCTTATAAATCATAGTTACTTTAAATAATGACTATTCATGTGCCTAATGTCTAGGAATTATAGTAAGAAAATAAATATTCATTTTTATAAATATTTATCATTCAACATTATGATATGCAAGCATATGTGATATGAAACGCAAGCAATGCACTCACGTACACAGTTAAAAGAGAAATCAGCAACTCAATGAATGTCAAAGGTCCTCTGAACAAACACAATTTTCAACTAATTTTAATTATGTTGGCGAATTCTGCTCAAGTGCTAGGTATGTGGAGTCAGTTGACCTTTGATGCCCAATCCTTAACTATTGGGAAATGACACTAGGAGAGCTCTTGTCACTTCCCTTATTCAAATTAAAGAATAAGCAAGGAGCTATGCTATCTATTCTCCTCTGTGAACTATTGTTTAAGGGTTGTAGAACCAAAGATATAGTTGCTGGCTTTTAAAAATTAGTACTTTGAGAAAATAAGATGAATGAAATCAAATCAAGTTTTCCTTTCATCAATTATAGATTAAATAATTTTTGTGGGATGATCTAAAATTCTATCAAGTATAAACATAGGGAAAACATGGTGAAATAGGTAAAAGCTAGAAATGCATGAGTTCACAGGTAGGCTCAATAGTCTTCCATTTAGATTTTCTTCTGTGAGCCATTTAACTTCTCAGTCTTCATTACCTCATCTTGCAAATAGGGAAAATAATTGTAACTTCCTCATAGGTCTATTGTTAAAACTAAATAAGACAATCCATATAAAGCAACTGACAGACAGTAACTGCTGCATACATTTTAGCTGTAATAATCGTTAATGTAGTGGTTCTATACAACTGTTTCTATGAGAAAATATTAAATCTAGCAAATGCTCAGAAGACAATTATTTCAAATTCTCAAGCTGTGTACATTTTTATAACAATCATTAATTATAATTATATAAATACATTATTACTCTTAATAATACCTCTACCCTCCACTTAATAAACGTAGCTCCACTATGGTCCCAAGTGACCAGACAGATATAAAAATGATGAGTATGCTTAACATAATCTAAGAAAATGTCAATTTTAGTCCCAACTTACAATATGTACAGAGGCAATTTTAGGCCAAACTTAATTCAATTTAACAGAATAAATTATATAGAATGTTTCAGAGGATTTAAGAGTTTAGATAATGGAATGCAAGGGAGGTGAGGCTGCTGGAAGAAATGTGGGACTCTGGAAAAAAATGAGATATTTAGATGGAGGATGAGGTTACATGATAGGGTATGCAAAATAATTTTCCTTTTCTGACTACACACAAAAGTTGTCAGAAGCCTGATTATTGCTTTTCCATATGATAAAATGCTAGGTTCTGCTTCAAAGTGTCTCCTGAGTGAGAGCATGAGCTGCTCATGAGGATCTGGTCAGATCCACAACATAAAAAAAGTGTTATTGTTTCTCATAATTGTTTGTAATTCACTATACTGAGGGAGGATGGCGAGGTGGAAGGGAAAAAACGTTAAAGACAAAATTAAATTTTATGTTGGTTTTTTAATTCAAGTAAGCAGCTAATTTTAAACAATGAATTCAACTGAATTCAAGTTATGATTTTTATTACACAAATCTGCTCATAATACATATAAGAATTTCTACTGTTAACATCTCTGTTATTGATAGCAATAAAAGGCTTGCCTGTTAAACTACAGAATTTTTTATTTAAATTGTCCAAGATATTAAAAGTAAACATGTTTCCTAAATTATAATCAGATTTAACCTTTGTAGCTTACAGGTCATGGGAACTATATCCTATAAAATCCAATTTAATGGAAAAATCTACTCATAGGAGAAAAAAATCATAATGTTACTTTATGTAGATTCTGTGACTGATACATATTTAAATCATCTCATATTAAAATATAGGAAAGTTTAAGATTATTTACACTCTTTCAGGAAAAAAAGATAATCCAGTGGACACAAAAAAAGAGTCAAGTTATACATTTTTGGATTATCATTTCCTGCCCACGATTTACTATTACATGAACTTGGGGTGGAAGAGCATGCATGGGCGATAAAGTGGTCGGGACATAAATGACCTGTGAAGAGGTGAATTCAGTTGAATAGTCTTTGTTAATGTATTTTTCTTCCACGGATATTAGCATAAATTGGTCTCTAACAACAGCTCAAGGGCCTTCTAGAAAGGACTAAGTGACCGCCCTTCAAGACTTCAGTCTGTCAATCAAATCTTAGGAAAACTTGTCCTTAAGAAAGAGGAGAACTTAAAAAGGAAATAAAAGAAAATTTGAAAAGAAAAAAGAAGAGAGGGGAAAAGTGGAGCTTGAAGGACATTATTGACTCAGTATACAGATCGGTAAAAAGAAATGAAATAGAAAAATATAAAATAAGTAAAATAATTTGAAGAACCAAAAATAAAGTTCTTGGGCTGATTTTAACCCACTACACTGAATATTTTATGATTTATATATACTGTGATTTTTATTATCAGGTTGCCTACTACAGGTAGCGTTATTGACCAAGAACTCTTGCTGCTACACGTTGAATTTCATCTTTGTGTTTTGCACTGAGAACAATTACTCTAGACAGACCATTTCTTAGAAACATGAGCCTCTTTTTGAACTGAATTTCACTTAAGAACTGTCCACTGGTGTTGTCCAACTTTTTGTATGCTGGAAGACCGTCTAAGATGCTTCATCCAACATTTTCTTTCTTTTCCCCTCACTCAGAGTTAGGCTACATTGCAGTCTGACAGCTTTCCCCAACTTTTCTGGCTACCTACCTATATCCTTTTACTTATACATTTTCCCTTATGTAATCCTTATATGTTTATCTTGTCTTGATCTTTTGTATTAGTCCATTCTCACACTGCTATAAAGCCCACAACTGGGTAGTTTATACAGGAAAGAGGTTTAATTAGCTCACAATTCCATGTGGCTTGGGAAGCCTCAGGAAACTTACAATCATGATGGAAGGTAAAGGGGAAGGAAGGACCTTCTTCACACAGTGGCAGGAGAGAGAAGTACAAACAGGGGAAATGCCAGACACTCATAAAACCATCAAATCTCGTGAGAATTCATTCACTATCACAAGAACAGCATAGGGGAAACCATCCCCATAATCCAACCTCCCTCCAGATCTCTCCCTCAACATCTGGGAATTACAATTCAAGATGAGATTTGGGTGGGGACACAAAGCCTACCTCCATCATATTTGTTTCTCAAAGGACTCAGACTAACACAAATTTGTCTTTCACTTAATTACTATATTATCTAGGTATTATTTTAAAATTTGCCATTTCAAATCGGGAATAGGATATGTTAGCATAAATAACATTGTTTTGTGACTGTTCTGTTTTCTGAGTAGAAAGTCAGATACTTTGTCAGTCACAGGTTATTTTCAAATATTTTTTTTCAGCACCTACAACAGTGAGAATACTTTGTCTGAGATCCTGGACTTTAAAGGTAGTATAGCCCATCTCCAGAAAGTTAACCACCTATACCCCAAAACACTTCTCTTAACAATATCCAGAGTTTCATATCAATATCCCTATGCTTTTATCAACAAAAGGAAAAAATATGTGGGGAAAAATTTGTTCTAAATAGAAAACACTATAAAAAGATTATTTTATTTCTAGGAAAATTCAATATCTATAAATAACTAAAAAATCAAGAAATAATATCTATGATCTGCAATGTAAATAACTCACTTCTTGGCCTCTCAGTCTATATTGTGAGTCAAGAAATATAAATACAAATAATCATAATTATTTAAAAAGTTATATTGGCTATCTGCTGTATTTAAAGCACTGGATAAAAGCAGCCATTTAAAAAATGGCCCAGAATCCTACTCTAAAGAGCTCTCAATCCAATATGGGAAACACAAACATATATTATTTTATTATGTTACATTTTATATAAGTTGGTCATTTATCAAAGTGTTGTGGGAAGACAGAGGCATTAATCATTAATTCAGACATGAAGAGTTAAAGATAGTTTGACAAATAAGTTTATATTTCAGCTAAGCCTTAAAGGAAGAGAAGAGGTTTACTAGGTGGTAACATTAAAATTCTAAAGCAAATCAAAAAGTTTAATGATAAAAAAGACAGCCTATAAAAATCAACAACTGGATTATAAATTCACTTTATCATAGGAGACTTGGGCAACCTTTTATACATGTTCTATATAAATTATATTAAAAACAAGTAAGAGAATTACTCATAATATATAAAGTTAATATAAATAAATGAGAAGAGCAATTATAAATTATCAAAATAATATATTGACATAATTTAAAGAAAAACGAAGTATGGTAGAATTCTAGGTGAGGCTAGAAATTGTCCAAAAAAATAGTGAATTGAAGCCTACACTAAGAAATTAACTTAGAACACATAACAGAAAGTCAAAAAGTTGGTATATTTATGTAGATATATAATTCATGTCTTTTATATGTAACAGCAGTTATAAGACAGAAGAAAGGAATAGAGAAAATGTTTAGAAAGAAAGCAAAATTTAAAGAGAATTTTCTCTAAAAAACTGAAGACTTTTTAAATTGAAGAAAGGAATAATAGTATCCTTACATCAAATGTGTATTCTGAGTTTAGTTCATATAACATAGCACTCAAATACACCCCCACAGCCCTGAAAACAATCAGAAAAGGAAACTTTTTAAATAATAATGAAAAACAAAATAAAACAAAACAAAATAAGCCAAACATTGTTCTGAAGATTTGGACAGCTATCAAGGAAGCCAGAGTTCAGAGGCTAAGATACCAGAAAGAAGGCAAACTCATTGAGATGAGCCTACAATTCTAGGCAACATTTAGAAAGGCAATTAAGGATTCCTAAATAGTGTGCATTGAGAGACAAAGAAGCTGAGCAGTAATGTGACAACCAGCTGTACAGCTCCAGTCTCTTCAAGAGAAAGGGGACGAAAATTAGAATTTAGAATCCACTAAGAAGGAAGGGCTCTCCCAATCAACTCAGAATTTCTGTTTAGAATTCTGAAGAATTACTCTCTATGACTAAAGTAAATAAGAAATAAGCAGGCAATAAAGAATGAAAGCAAACCTTGAAACAGCACAATTCACCGTTAAATTGAGGTGATGTCTTTTTATTCTGAATGCTCGATAGAAGCTAAGGTAACTATCCATTTGAAGGAAGATAAGAACTTACAGAATTTCTGGAATGTATCAAACACAATGTTCAGCATCATTCAAAAATTGCCAGCAATACCAGAAGACAGCAACAGGAGAGAAAAAAATCAAACAATAGAATAAAACTCTCAGTGATTTAGATATTAATATTGAGAGGTAGGCCTTTAACATATTAATATGTTCAAGATTTAAAAATAACTGATTAATATCTTAAAGATAAAAAGATGAAAAAATTAACTCTATACAAAATCAAATGGAAATACTAGAAGTAAAAATATGTAACTAAAATTAAAAACTTAATAAATGAAGAAAAGATTTGTGAGCTAAAATAGATATCAGTAGAAAATATCCAAACTGAAATAAACATGAACAAAAATAAAAAATGTAAAAAAGGGAATAAGGAAAAATTAGGGACTGTTGAAATGTTCTAAAATACTATAATTTAGTTCCAAGATGATGAAACAAAAGGAATGAAGGAGAAGTAATATTTAAAGAAATAATAGACAAGAATTTTCCAAAACTAACAAAATTTTTTTCATATATTTATGAAGCTCTAGAAAACTCAGTCAAGATAAATGGAAACAAAACTATACCAAGGATCTGAAAACCAAAGACAAAGAGCAAAATCTTAAAAGTAGTCAAAGAGTTTCAAAAAGAGTAACGATAAGACCAAAACATATAATGAAAGCATATGGATAATTAATCTGACCAAGCCATCTTTCTTTCTTTAACATGCCATCTTCCAGTATAGGGAGAGAAACTATTAACACTTTCTTTCCTAACCCACATTCTGACTTTGATACTATTTCCTGTACATACTTTTCAGGTGTTTTTCCATAGTTTCTCTGATATTTTATTTACACACAAAAAAATCTACTACCAGTGCAAAGACCACCAGAATCTGAAACATAGGTAATAGGTAGTAGGAATTTGCTCTACAAAGCATGTGAATCTTAGCCACACCCACCCCCAGATCTTTTGATGTTCTCCTTCCAGTTCCATTACCTTTTCCTTCATCACCCATAACACATGTTGATGGGAGAATTTAAGAGATTGTGTGAATTTTTAGCACTTAATTCATTTCTTTTCCTTGCCAACTGGCTTCCATAAGCATTAATTACATCAATTAAAGTTTCCAAATTAAGTTCCCCCAAAATGTTCTGATTCTAGAGTCATTGTCTCCTATAACACAGATTTTTATTTAATTATCGCAGTAAATTTAGAAAACATTGGTTACAGCAAACAGCTGTGGCAACTAGATTAAAGTAGTATTTAACTGGGTTAAAATTATAGTAAGAAGCGTGGAAGGCGAGAATTCTACCACTGAACCACCAATGCTGGGGCCTGTCGTGGGGCGGGCGGAGCGGGGAGGGATAGCATTAGGAGATATACCTAATGTAAATGACGAGTCAATGGGTGCAGCACACCAACATGGCACATGTATACATATGTAACAAACCTGCACGTTGTGCACATGTACCCTAGAACTTGAAGTATAAAAAAAAATTGTATGTGGAAAAAAAAGAAATTAACATATAAAACTTAACAGCATTTCTATAAACCAATAACATTTGGCTCTTATCCGAGAGCCATATCAAGAATGAAATCCTTTTACAATGGTCACCAAATAATAAAATACCTAGGAATACATCTAACCAACGAGGTGAAAGATCTCTATTAGGAGAACTATAAAAATTGCTGAAAGAAATCATAGATGACACAAACAATTGGAAAGACATTCCATGCTCATGGATTGGAAGAATCAATATCATTAAAATCTCCATACTTCCCAAAGCAATCTACATTTTCAACGTGATTTCTACCAAACTACCAAAATTATTCTAAAATTCATATGGAACCAAAAATGAGGCTGAATAGCCAAAACAATCCTAAGAAAAAAGAATAAAGTTGGATGCATCATATTACCCAACTTTGAACTATGCTATAAGGCTATAGTAACCAAAACAGCATGGTACTGTTACAAAAATAGACACATAAACCAAGGGAACAGAATACAGAACCCTGAAATAAAGCCACACATCTACAGTTGTCTGATTGTTGACAAAGTCAACAAAAGTAAACAAGGGGGAAAGGTCCTCCTATTCAATAAATGGTGCTGGAGAAATTGGCTAGCCACGTACAAAAGATTAAAACTGGACCCCTGCCTTTCACCATATACACAAATTAACCCAAGACGGATTAAAGACTTAAATGTAAGACCTCTAATTGTAAAAATCCTAGAAGAAAAGCTAGGAAACATGCTTTTAGACATCAGCCTTGACAAAGAGTTTATGGCCATATCCTTAAAAGCAACTGCAACAAAAACAAAAATTGACAATTGGACCTAATTAAAGAGCTTCTGCAGGGCAAAAGAAAACTAACAACAGAGTGAACAGACAACCTACAAAATGGGAGAAAATATTCACAAACGATGCCTCTGACAAAGGACTAATATCTAGAATCTATAAGGAACTTAAATCAACAAGCAAAAAGCAAATAACCCCATTAAAAAGTGGGCAAAGGACATGAACAGACACTTCTCAAAGGAATGCATACAAGTAGCCAACAAACATGAAAACAAAAATGCTCTACATCATTAATCATCAGAGAAATGCAAATCAAAACCACAATAAAATACTAACTCATACCAGTCAGAATGGCTATTGTTAGAAAGTCAAAAAATAGCAGAAGTTGATGAGGCCATGGAACAAAGGGAATCCTTATACACTGTATGAACGTGAACTACTTCTGCCACTGTGGAAAACAGTTGGGAGATTTCCCAAAGAACTAAAAATAGAGCTACCATTCAACCCAGCAATCCCATTGTTGGGTATATACCAAAAGGAAAATAAATTGTTTGACCAAAAAAAAAAATATATATATATAGATATAGATATAGATATAGTCACATGCTCCATTCTTATCCAGTAAAAATGATCTTAAGGGTATATAGTCATCCTCCAATTTACATGTTTCATTTAAATCATACTTCTTAAAATTAGATTTGAATTACACTTAATACACACACACACACACACACGACATTTGTCTTGACACTGTGAAATCTAGGGGTTGAGGGCCAAGAGCTCTTTCAGTCCTCCAATGTTGTTAAGGTGCTTGCCTTTTTCAGAGAAGCAGAGCTGTCAGAGTAGCAGACTGGAAATTCTGGCAAGAGTTGATCTTGTAGTCTTATATCCAAGGATAGTCTGGAGGCAGAATTCCATCCTCTTTGAGAGACTTCAATCTTTTTTCTTAAGGCCTTTAACTGATTGGATTAAGCTCATTCACATTATTGAGGATAATCTGCTTTACAGAAAGTCAACTGATTAAAATGTTAATCAAAAAACAAAACTTCTTAATCCAGTCTATTGCTGTTGGACATTTGGCTTGGTTCCAAGTCTTTGCTATTGTGAATAGTGCTGCAATAAACATACGTGTGCATGTGTCTTTATAGCAGCATGATTTATAATCCTTTGGGTAAATACCCAGTAATGGGATTGCTGGGTCAAATGGTATTTCTAGTTCAAGATCCCTGAGGAATCGCCACACTGACTTCTACAATGGTTGAACTAGTTTACAGTACCACCAACAAGGTAAAAGTTTTCCTATTTCTCCACATCCTCTCCAGCACCTGTTGTTTCCTGACTGATCTCCATTCTAACTGGTGTGAGATGATCACCATTCTAACTGGTGTGAGATGGTATCTCATTGTGGTTTTGATTTGCATTTCTCTGATGGCCAGTGATGATGAGCATTTTTTCATGTGATGTGACACATATACACCATGGAATACTATGCAGCCATAAAAATGATGAGTTCATGTCCTTTGTAGGGACATGGATGAAGCTGGAAACCATCATTCTTAGCAAACTATCGCAAGGACAAAGAAACCAAACACCGCATGTTCTCACTTATAGGTGGGAATTGAACAATGAGAACACATGGACACAGGAAGGGGAACATCACACACTGGGGCCTGTTGTGGGGTGGAGGCAGGGGGGAGGGATAGCATTAGGAGATATACCTAATGTTAAATGACGAGTTGATGGGTGCAGCACACCAACATGGCACATGGATACATATGTAAGTAACCTGCACGTTGTGCACATGTACCCTAAAACTTAAAGTATAATTAAAAAAAAGAAAAAAAAAAACAATTTCACAGCAATTTCTAGGCTGATCTTAGATCAAGCAACTGGGCATCAAGCCTAGCCATGCTGACACATAAAATTAACCTCTGAGTGCTACAACTTCTCAGTGGAAATGCAGTTAGCTTTCTCTGTGTCTATGCCATCCTTCAAAAGTTACCAGAATGACTCCACCTTGTTGAGTCTTTTATCATTTCTTCAACATCCCCAGCTTTCTATTTCCCCCGTTGTGCCACTTCTTTTTCTGCATGGTACAAGTGTAGAGTTTTCATAATAAAGCCCTATGTATAATAACTGAGGCAACAGGTTAACTCTCTTCTAAATATTCTCTTGGCTTCCGTCAAGCAAGGGTACATAAGGCTTATAGCAAACTAGATTATGCTGGGCTAAAAAGAGCCCCAAATCTTGGCCCAAACAACAACAGAGATTAATATACTTTCAACTCCTCTTCTGTTGGTGAACAACCACAGCTCTTTTCCTTATTAATTTCATTCCAGAACTCAGGCTGTCTCTAAAGCAGCAGTCCCCAATATTTTTGGCACCAGGGACCAGGTTTGTGGAAGACAATTTTTCCATGGACCCGGGTAGAGGGTGGGTGTTGGTTTCAGGATGAAACTGTTCCACCTCAGATCATCAGTCATTAGATTCTCATAAGGAGCATGCAGCCCAGATCCCTGGCATGCAAAGCAGTGCACAACAGGGTTCACTCTCCTATGAGAATCGAATGTCACATTTGATCTAACAGGAGGCAGAGCTCAGGCAGTAAAGCTCACTCACCCATTGCTGACCTCCTGCTGTGCAGCCTAGTTCCTAACAGGCTACTGACCATTACCTGTTCATGGCCTGGGAACATTACAGTTCTTGAGGTAGAGGAAAAAGAGAGATTTTAAATCATATATGAGCTCTGCCCTAAAATGACATATGACACTTCCGTCCACATCTCTTTTGCTGGAAAAATTCTGAGTTCACCAGTGAGTCTTTATAATATTCTCTAAGACAGACCTATTTGTTTCTGGAAAATTATATGCATTTAAAGCCAAAGATCTTGTCTAGATAAAATCTTTAAGGCTGAAGATTCCATTCTTCTACTAGTCTTTGTATCCTGTTCTTCCCCTGGCCCTTAGCTTAATGACCACTGCCTTAAAACAATTTTAAAAATAGGTCTTTTTGTTGTGGGCTCCTGCTCTTGTTTAGTGGAGAACACTTAAAGAAAAGTATTCTGGGAAAGCTTGCCACTCCATTAAGCCCTGATAAAATTGCAGCTTCAAAACCACCATAATAACCATTATAATTTATAGTCTTTTTCAACACTAGAAACTGCAAATTGTGGAACTCTCAGTCAACTTTGACTGTGGGTCACAAATTCAGAGTGATTCTTAGGAAAGAATTTTTTTCCCCATTTCTGGCTCAAATTTGTCTTGCAAGACTCCTCAGAAAAGAACAAGAAGTATCCAATATTCTATTTTTTTTTCTTCCATTTCCCTAACTTTTACAACCTCAATCATTACCTTGGTCTTCAACCCAAGCAGAGCAATTTGACCAGTTGTTTCATTGATGCATATCAAGAGTCAGTAAGTTTCCACTCCGTGGTGGGTAGATCCCTTCTTCTAGCCCCATCTCAGCTGCATTCCACAATATTGGTTTTGATATTCATGAGCCAAATCTTCCTTCAAGTAGGGATTGTGCTCATCTATATATATATAACAGAAACTTAACTACCTAAAAAATTTTCCACAACTAGCATCTTCTATGTCTATATAATTAGGTGGAACTAGGAGTCACAAGACTACTCCTAGTTACAGAAGTTGCTAGAAAATCTGGTTTTAAGCTGAGCTCATTGCCCTTCTGAACACAAAGTTTTCTATTAATACAAGAGAATTAACACCGTGTAGGTAACCAGTAATCCTGCCATAGTGACCACATGCCTTTGCCAAGAACATTTAAATGAATATAAATCTACACAATGATAATATGGTTGTAGCATCACAACTATACATGATAATAACAACAGTTTCCATAAACAGAGTTACTTCTTTCTGAACATTACCCCAATTATCTTATTGAATTCTTACAGAAAATTTGCAAGCACATCTTTATAGTAATTTGATTGATGGTAAAAGTGAGGGTTGTTTAGCTGGTAAAAGGCAGAGCCAGGGATCTAATCCATTCTATAACCACAGTCAATTGTATCCACTATACATTTGCTCTCTAAATCTTATGACTGGAAAGAGAAAAGCTTACAAGCAACTATATTGAAAATAACAGGACCTATTAAAGCAAATAATCTCCACAGAACTCATTTAATAAGTAAATCAAAACTATACAACATCAGGGCTTCAAACATTTGTCAGTGAATTCAAGCAGAAAAAATGCTTTTGATTCAGCCTTAGCCAAGAATTCACTTGAGACATTTGAAGGAAAGACTTAAGGAACAAGTTAACTATCGATTTATTTGGATTCTTTATGGTTTATTCCCACATTAAGAAAGATCATCAGAAAGTAATATTTCTGGAGTATATTATTTTAGCTCCTTGTAGAAAGGCTGTCTCATTTGTAACCCAAAACCATCACTAAATGCAATTTAATGTTGTAAAAAAGTCTATATGATAGATATTTGTTTCATTAATAAAAAGAAAGCTATGAAGAAAGATACAGCTCATTTTGTTACTTATTACCAATTTTATAAGAATCATATGATAAATATGTAAAATATGGTTCCATAGACAGAAAATATTTAAAGACAATTTTTAGCCCTAATTAACAGGAAATGCTGAATTGAAATGCCCTATTGCTATAACTAATTACATGGATAAAAGATGGCACATTGCCAACTTCTAATGTGTTGATCTGGTTTGGTATGTTAACTTTCTTCTTTTCTGATATGAGTCACTGTCAATTCTTTTTGAAATTAACCTATGTAACTTACACAGGAAAAGTAACATATATGACAGATTGTTAGACAAATTTACTTATATTCAGAACAGTCTTAAGAATATAATCTGTTTGAGAAGTATGCTTTACCAGTAGAGAGGGAGCTTGATTTTTAAAAAGGATAGTTTGAGAATTTCTCTAAGAACTATTTCTTTCGAATAAATCCACGTCCTGTTTTCAGAATGAAATTCCTTTACCATATGATTCTAAAAATGTACATTCTTAAAAATTTAAAACTAAGAAGAGTAAAAGGACAAATTATCTTCTAGAGAGCACCCTATGATTCAATTATTTCCTACCGGGTCCTTCCCTCATCACGTGGGAATTATGGGAGCTAGTATTCAAGATGAAATTTCGGGGGGACACAGGCAAACCCTATCAATAATTAAAAACAAAAATCACATGATCATCTCAATGAATGCAGAAAGAGCATTTGACAAAAATCCAGCATCCCTTTATGATTAAAACCCTCAGCAAAATCACAGAAAGAATGTACCTTAATGTAATAAAAGCATAGAAAGAATGTACTTTGATGTAATAAAAGCCATCTATGACAAACTCACAGCCAAAATAATATTGAATGGGGAAAAGTTGAAAGAATTCCCCCCTGAGAACTGAAGAAGACAAGGTTCACCACTTCTATTCAACATAGTACTGGAAGTCCTAGCCAGAGCAATCAGAAAAGAGAATGAAATAAAGCGTATCCATATCAGTAAACGGGAAGTGAAATTGTCTCTGTTTGCTGATGATATGATCATATACCTAGAAAACCCTAAAGATTCTTCCAAAGAGCTCTTAGAACTGATAAATGATTTCAGCAGAGTTTTAGGATAAAAAATTAATGCACACAAATCAGTAGCTCTGCTAGATACCAACAGTGACTAAGCTGAGAATCACATCAATAACTCAACCCCTCTTACAATAGTTGCAAAAACATAAAACAAAATACTTAGGAATATACCTAACCAAGGAGGTGACAGACCTCTACAAGGAAAACTACAAAACACTGCTCAAAGAAATCACAGACAACACAAACAATCATATGGGTGGATCTTTCCCATGCTATTCTTGTGATAGTGAATAAGTCTCATGAGATCTGATGGTTTTTTAAAAACGAGTTTCCCTGCACAAGTTCTCATTTTATCTTGTCTGCCACCATGTGAAATGGGCCTTTCACCTTCCACCACTATTGTGAGGCCTCCCCAGCCACATGGAGCTGTGAGTCCATTACTGTAGTTCCTTCACCAAAAAGCACTACTTTTGACACTACTGTGTCAAGAAGTCACAGACGGTATCTGTTTGCCACTGGAAAGTCAGACTATCGCATGCTAATCCATTCTATTATATTCACAATTAATACCAACCACCATGGTCAAAAATTTTATCCAGCAAATGTTTTTGCTTGTTAATACAGCTGGAAAGAAATAGCCATAACAAACTCCAAAAATTGTGCATTCTTATTCATTCCAATCCAAAGAAATTGCTATTGGAGTTTTCTCAGATGTTTGATACATCATTGAAAACTAATTAGAATGTTTACAATTAAATATTGATAGAAAGTATCATTAAAATAGTCAAACTCCATTACAAATTGAAACACTGCTCAGTTTCACGACTGATTAAAATATCTTCCCAGAAGTTATTCTCAGAAAAGTATCCAGGAACCACTTTTCTGGTAAATAATTTTGATGTTACAGTATTTCAGATGTTCTGTCCATTTAACACATTTATATTAATAATAAATAAATACAAAATAATCAAGATATTTGCATTTTTTGAAGTTACAAATGGTAACTTTAAAAAATTTCTTGGAATCTAATTGATTTTCTAAAATAAGTTATTCTAGTTTAGTTCATGGTAAATCATAGACATTTAATAAGTTATGTAAATGTAATATCTAGTTGCTTTGTAGGTATGTGTTTATACATATTTCTTTGCCAAGAACCTTTTTATTTTACTTTCTAGTGTTTTGATATAATACTAAATATATATACGTGTCTTTTTGGTTTTATATTGAAGTTATGTTTTCTTAAAGCTCTTCCTCTTAGCTACATCTTTATTTGATTTGGCTTGGTTAGATTTGATTATTTATTTTTTGGAGACAGGGGTTTACTCTTGTCACAGGCTGGAGTGCAGTGGTGTGACCAGGGCTGACTGCAGCCTCAACTTCGCGGGCTCAAGCGATTGTCCCACCTCAGCCCCTCCCAAGTAACTGGGACTACAGATGTGCACCACCAAGCTGGCTGATTAGCTGTATCTTTATATTTGACTTAATCTTCCTTTAAGACATTCAGATTTTCACCATAAACCCAGTGAAAAGAAGAATTGCTTCTCTATTGAGTGTCTCTTGTTCCTTAGAATCTGAGAGTTTCATATAATAAGCACTCAGTAAATATTTACTGCATTAGAGAATGAATAAAGGAATGAACTATTTTGGAAATTCATTCCAGTGCCCTGCATTTACAATGAATTCTTTCTATTCAGTTCATATTAAGAAAAAAAATCCATAATTTTTACTCATAATTTTGTGTCTGTGAACAAAATGTTGAGCACAAACTTTGGGGGAAATTTTCCTCAACACAATTCTATTTGTTTTCTTTAGAAATACTGACTAAAATTTCATATTTCCACTCAACATCAAAATTGTTTCAGAATACAAAGCAAATAAATTTTCTCGTCATACACCAATTTCTATAATTTAAGGATAGAAAATGGCATTTATATAGTTATATATGGATAAATTTAAACAATATTATATTAAATTAAATAATATTACCAATTGGGAATATTACTTCTATTATCAGCTTATTTAAAATAGTTTAAGACATAATAATCAAATGCATTTTGGATACTAAATTTCAAAATATTTGTATGAAAATTTTTACTTTCTAATGTAAAATAAACAAAAATTGTGAGATTTTTATGTGGGAAATATTTATTTTCGAATTGTAATGACAATTTTTACAATGTTAAACAAAAGAGAGATTGCATTTATTTAAATAATTTATAAGAAAGAATTTATATTGCCTGTTCCCTTTTTGTTGAAAGATGGCATTATTAATACGTAGAACTGTATTCACCTGGTAAAGACATCATTCACACACTCCATAAAGTTTTATTTTAAATTAAAAGAATTTTTGCTTTGACATTAATCCTATTAACACAATAGAGAATTCAAAATTATGTCAAGAAGCAACACAAGCTTTTAACACTGTAATAATTGGCACTGTCCTGTAGATGATATTAAGAAGCCCAAGGTTACAGAAGGATGGAACTAATAACTGAATGGTTCAAGTTTTCTCACTAATTATATTTTATTATTACACTAGGGAAAATATTCCAATAAAGCAATCAATGAGGAAGGGGCTTAAAACTACATAAAAATATGGCTTATAATTTAGCAATTTTTAAATGATCACACACAGTACCTTGTATGTAAGTGCTGCTCAAAAATTATTGACTTTTAAAAAATAGTAATATATTTTAATAACGTTGTTATTTCCCTAATATAAACTTGTTTTAATACAAGAAGAATGAGGGCACTTAGTCTTTCTAGTGATCTGATACCCTTGTCACCTAGTTCTCTATTTTATTTACTCTTCGTTTTATTGTCATTTTTGATAAATTTTTTGTATAAATTTTTTGTATAAAGCAATAACCTACTCACTATTTTACAGTTATTTTTATTTAGAAAACTCCATTAACATTTACCTCCACATTTCCATGCCAACACCTGGGACCTATATTACCCTAAGATATTTTCTCTTTAATACCATTTTGGAAGCAAGTTTTTGATCAATTATTACCCAAAATATATTGATTATCTTTTTATTTCATAAAGACCAATTTCTTAGTCACGCTACTTACTACTAATATATAAACTCCCATCTTATTCTACTTTTTTCTTTTACCCAGCCTTTCTTCCTACCACCTATCTTCATTCCCTCATTTATTTATTCAGAAAACACAGGTATGTGGCAATCCTTAATATGAAACTAAATATCTGGGGGTTCCTTTGTGGCTCTACTGCCTGAGTTCCTTTTCCCAAAGTTAAACTGCACTGATGTACTCAAGAAAGCACAATATTATTTAACTTTAATAACTTCATTTTAAAATCTGTGCTCAAATTGTCTTTATAGACAAACAAAACTGACTTTATTGATTTTGTTCAACATTTAACAAAATTAAAAACAGTTCTAAATAAAGAGTCAATGTCTGAATCGACTTTAACTTTCACATTCATCTTGCCAAATGTGGTATTTTTAGTTAGGCCCTCTGTTACGGTTCTTCTTAGCGTGAGAAATTGAAGACTGATTCTGATCCTGCTCACAGGAATGCACTGTGTGAGGTCTTACTTGCTCCCAAGCTTATACTTGTGAGATAGATATATATTCACAATGAATCACAATGAACATACATGAGTATGTGTGTTCCCAGTGTGAATGCTCAGTTACCTTACAAATTATGCC